>NW_024747020.1:0-8416 GCF_018991925.1 Homarus americanus
AAGACGAGTCATACTCAAAAGTCTCGTCCTGATATGTGATCTAGTGAGGTCGTACAGCAAACAATAAAATGGAATGATATTATAATGTATATGACAGACTAAAGACACAAAAACATTTTGGACTTCTATAAACAAGATGAGGGGCACAAATAAGCAAAAAAACACTATAAATTAAAGACCAAATGGAAACAAAATTGCACGAGGAAAAAATGAACAAGAGTCAGCATTCAAAAGGGAATGGGTAAAAGCTACATCAGATGAGGAAAATGAAGATTGATAGTGAACACGAATACAGAATCACCCCCAAGGCAATATATAGACTATAACTTATTACCTAATAATAACCATGGGGAGAAATGATGCACTGTCTGGAGTGAAGCCCTAAGGAAAAAGCTCCTAAGCTCACAGGTATTACACGAAATATGATCATGAATCTACCTGAAAAACATTTTTAAATAGACTATTAAATACGAGTAACGCATGCTTAATAATCCGGTTACTTTCCAGACAAACTAAAAATATGTTAAAAATGATATTTATTCCAAAGAGGTAAGGACAATAAGGAAATATTAAAACTGTTGCACAATATCTTTATTAGAAATTACCGGGAAAACTATTGGAAAAATATTAAATTCAAGACTTATAGCCTTTAACACAACATGGGAAAACTAACAAATGTATAAACATGGATTATGTCTAATAGAAATAATTCTAACTGCAATAGCTATAATAACGGGAAATAATTGCAATAGAAAAGCAAGGGTAACCAGATCAATATACCTTAAGGATGTTTCTACATTGATAAAGTTGGGCATTTAGCTTTGGAAATATAAAATATTAAAACTGGGACTTAACGAATATGCCAAGAATATTAGTAACTATTTAGATGATAGGAGAGCAATAAATTCAAATTGAAACTTTAGAACTATATTAATCTGAGAGTGGAGTACCTCAAGGAGGATGCCTTTCTCCAACACTATATACAATTTACACTCAGACACACCCAACCACACCTTAGTGAATATACGTTCACGACGACACACCAAACAGCATCATACCCAGGAAAAATCAACTCAATTATGGCACCACACGCAAGAGCGATAAAACATAAATGATTTTGAGAAAAAATGAAAAATCAGGACAACAAGAACAACCAAGATAATAATCAACAGCCAAGATTAAAACAAGTCCAAAGAATAGTCGACCAGAACCATACCCATACGACATCACAGGACGGATTAAAACCAACAAAAGAGAGATATATAACACAATTAAAAAGATAAAAGAACGACAGGCAAGAATAAGAGATTATCAAAAATAAAATATTAAGAACCTTAGCATTAATAACAAAAAGATTTAGCCCTGTCAACCAATTATGACTACCCACCCATCCCATTGAACACCCTTAGTAAACGCACACACACAAACATAAAAACATAGCCTCAGATTTATATATATAAAACATACAGACCACATCAATAATGAACAGCTACACAAAGAGCAAACTTTACAAATCAATTAAGATATACAACAAAGCTGCAAATATTTAAAAAGCGACTGAACTTAACACAGAAACATATCAAAACTCAAAAATAATAACAAAGAAATAATACTGAAACACCTCCCGCCTCACAATATACAATATTCTACAATAAAACATTACTAGAGGAAGAAGAGATGACGCCAACCAGCTCCACTCAAGAACCAAGTAATTTTCTAGACTAACAACCAACACTCAACCAACACCCCAAAAAAAGACTATCACCCCCAGTTACACAAAGACCAAGGCCCACAACCAAACAACAACAAAAAATAATAATACATATAAATAAAACCATTATTAATAAGATCTGACGACCCAAGGAGCAGAAACAAGACAAAACACCAATAAGAAAGATGAAGCGATCAGATGAGCCCAGATTCACTTCCTATCTATTCCAGTTTCACCACCTTTTCAACTAACACATCTTTTCACCTTAACTAATGACTTGCATCGATCACTATCTAGCCTAAACTGTTTAGCCCGACGACAGTTTTTAACAACCAGATATGGAACCACACACAACCCTTAACCTGGATAATGCACAAAACGGATAATTGCAAATCATTCTCACAAGAGACAATGCAACCAAATGGTTGTTGCTGCCCCTGAATTCAAAGATACCACATTTATCACGATGAATTGTTTATTAGACTAAAGAAATCCTCCTTCTTGTATCAAGCAAGGAGCTTGCTTAAACTATATGGCCCATGCAAAATAGATTCTCCCTTATTGTGTTACGATAACAGAAAAATGTGCCTATGAAGAAAACCAACTTCACAAACTCAACTCATACTTCAAATGCACCAAGAAATCACACCTGAATGGAGACCGTCAAAGCCACCGAAGGATTATATACCACAGAAACTGCACACCTGAATGGAGACCAAAGCCAACTAGTCGATTTGATAGCATATCACAGAAATTTGCACACCCTAATGAGACAGACAAACAATCAAAATCGACGGATAGCATATCACAGAAACTTGCACACCCGAACGAGACCGTCAAAGCCAATCGGGGTCGATTTAATACTACAGAAATTACACACCTAATGGAGACCGTCGTCAAACCCGGTCGACTAAAAAGACATCACAGAAATCCTGCAAAAACCCGAATGTAAACATCATCAATCGGGCCGACGAATAAAGCATACTACAGAAATTCACACCCGAATGAGACGTCAAAGCCAACCAAGACCGATTTGAAAACATACCACAGAAATCTCTCGCACACCCGAACGTGGAGACCGCAAAGCCAATCGGCCGATTTAAAAGCACACTACAGAACTGCACACCGAATGACACTACCAAAGCCAATCGGGGTCGATTTGATAGCATTAAGAACTTGCACACCTGAATCGAACCAAAGTCAATCGATCGATTTATAATAAAACTTGCACAACCGAATGAGAACGTCGTCAATCGGGGTCGACGAATAGCATACAACAGAAACTTGCACACCCGAACGGAGACCACGTCAATCGGGGTCGATTTGACATACTAAGAAACTTCTGCACACCCGAATGGGAACAGGAAACATAATCGGGGCGACAATAAATATACCACAGAAACCACACACCCTAATGGGAGACCAGCATCAAAGCTTGACGAATAAAGATACCACAGAAATGAACAACCAGAATGTAGAGACCCGTCAATCGGGGTCCGATTTAATACATACATAAGAAACTTCCACAACCTGAAACGGTACACCGTCAATCAAATGGATTTGACACATCACAGAAACTTGCACAACCCTAATGGGAAACAGTCAATCGGGGTCGATTTAATACATACCACAAAACAAAACACAACCAACACAACACAATACAGAAACTTCACACAAGACCGTCAAAGTCAATCAAATGATTTGATAGAATACAGAAACTTGCACACCAATGAGACAGCCAAGTCAATCGGGGTCGATTTAATAGCACACTACAGAAACTTGTACACCCGAATGGAGACAGTCAAAGTTAATCTTAGTCGATTTAATACATAAACTTATACACCCGAATGAGACCAGTTGTACTAAATCAAAGTCGATTTGATAGCATACTACAGAACCAGCACAACCTGAATGAGACAGCCGTGTCAATCGGGTCGATTTAATAGCATACCACAGAAACTTGCACACCCGAATGAGACCAAAGTCAATCAAGTGATCAACACACAGAAACTTACAACACCGGAATGGGAGACCGTCGTTGCCAAATCAAATAATACCACGAAATCTGCAGAAAAGACTACTACGAAATCCTGGACAGAAAGCTAATCAGCGATTTGATAGCATACTACAGAAACTGTACACCCAGAATGGGAAGTCAGGAGTCAATCGAGGGTCGATTTTAAGAAAAGGATACTGTTACAAATGAACTGAGAATGCACACACAGAGGAGACGGAGATGCAAATTCTCGCACACTGGATGGAATTATTTCACTATAGTATACCATGATTGAACAACATACCAGTTCCACACCAAGAATCAAGAACATACTGGACAGAGAATCCTAAAAGACCTGAAATGGAGACGCCAATCAATAGCATACAGAGAATCACACCCGAATGAGGACAGTCAAAGCCAATCAATATTTACAGGCACACAGAAATCACCACCTGAATGGGAGACCGCTAAACTCAAGGTCGATGATAGATACTACAGAAACTTGCACACAACTGTACACCAATGAGACCGCAAAGCCAATCAGTCGATTTGATAGCACATTACAGAAACTTGCACACCTGAATGGGAGACAGTCAAAGCCAATGGGGCTGACGATAGCATACTACAGAACTTGCACACCAATGTGGGAGACCGCCAAAGTCAATCGGGGTCGATTTACATACTATAGAAACTTGCATAAATCATCGGAGATCAAAGTCAAATCGGGTCGATTTGATAGATACCACAGAAACTGTACACCCGAATGGGAGAGCACAAAGCCAATCAATGATTTAACAGCATACTACAGAAACCTGCACAATCGAACGGAGACCAAAGCCAATCGGGTCGATTTATTACATACCAAAACACACCACAAAACCAACCTGAATGGAGAGACCGCCAAAGTCAATCGGGCTGACGATATATACCACAGAAACTTGCACACCCGAAGAACAAACAACCAAAACACAAAACAACCCAAGGGAGACCTCAAAGTCAATCGGGTCATTTGATAGCATAACACAGAAACTTGACACCACCACAAACCACAAACACAAAACCACACCTGAATGGGAGACCAGCTAGAGTCAATCGAGGTCGATTAATACATATCATACAAATGATCCGAATGCAACACCGAGTGGAGACGATGAAAGGTCCGCCTTGTAACACTGGATACACTATTTCACTATAGTATAGGGGCACCCATATTATACAACATACCAGAGAAGTTCCACAACCACATGGGAGACCATCAGCGAATCGGTCGACGATAGCATACCACAGAGAACTTGCACACCAACGGAGAGACCACAAAGTCAATCGGGGTCGATTTGATAGCATACCACAGAGAACTTGCAATTCAGAATGGAGACAAATAAATAATCGGGGTCGATTTAAGAAAGATACCAGAAACTTGCACACCCGAATGGGAGACCGTCAAAGTCAATCGGGGGTCGGATTTGATAGTATTACTACAGAAACTTGCACACCAATGGGAGACCGTCAGTCAATCGGGTCGATTTGATAGCATACTACAGAACTTGCACAATCAATGGGAGATAGTGAAAGTCAATCGGGGTCGATGAATAGAACATACAGAAACTTGCACACCTGGAATGGGGAGAGACAGGAAAGTCACGACCGAAGTCATTTAATAGCATATACTACAGAAACTTGCACACCCGAATGGGGAGACCGTCAAAGTCAATCGGGGGTCGATTTAATAGCATACTACAGAAACTTGCACACCCGAATGGGAGACCGTCAAAGTCAATCGGGGTCGATTTGATAGCATACTACAGAAACTTGCACACCCGAATGGGAGACAGTCAAAGTCAATCGGGGGTCGATTTAATAGCATACTACAGAAACTTGCACACCCGAATGGGAGAACGTCAAAGTCAATCGGGGGTCGAGCATACTTTACAAAATGATCCGAGAATCTGCACACACACCGAGTGGGAGACGGTGATGAAAACGTCCGCCCTTATATGTTCGATTGCACTATTTCACTATATTAAGGGAGAGGGTGCCTTCGCACACATATTCGGTGTGAAATATCTTCCGCCCCCCAGCGGAGCGCTTCGGCGCCTCTGCGAAGCAAAGCGCGGCATTCAAAAACAACAACCAAAATTGCCGTCGCTTTCCCTTCCCTGCCCTGCAATGGCTGGAGCAGCAGCAGAAGAAGAGAGAGAGAAAATAGTCTCATGGGGTCAGAGGAATGGCAGGAGCGCGATCTATGAATTTCACTAGCCAGGTCTGTCTCCCAATTGAACACATTACTCTCTCGGCGCATTACCGCCGCCACCACGGGGTTTCCGCCGACAGCAGCAGCATCATGATGTTGC
The DNA here is from genome assembly GCF_018991925.1 of Homarus americanus. Lineage (NCBI taxonomy): Eukaryota > Metazoa > Arthropoda > Malacostraca > Decapoda > Nephropidae > Homarus > Homarus americanus. The sequence continues at coordinate 6,059 of NW_024747020.1, forward strand.
GCCTATTGTAAGTCCGAACTGGTTATTCGGGTTGTCTTCGCGAACAGTCGGGTTTTAACCTTGCCTAACAACATCAACAACTTCCACTCTCGGAGGTGTGCGGTACGGTGACCGTCCCATCGTCCGCTCTTGTATGCTGGATTGCACTATTTCACCATATTAAGGGAGAGGGTGCTTCACACACCTATTCGGTGTGGAATATCTTCCGCCCCCAGCGAGCGCTTGGCGCCTCAAGCAAAGCGGCCAGCATTCAAAAAACAACAACCAAAGTTGCTGTCGCTTTCCTTCCCTGGCCCTGCAAATGGCTGGAGCAGCAGCAGAAGAAGAGAGAGAAAATAGTCTCATGGGGTCAGAGGAATGGCAGTGGAGCGCGATCTATGAATTTCACCAGCTGCGGCCCGTCTCCCCACCAACATTATTACTCTCTCGCGCACACGCCGCCACCACGGTTTCCGCATAAGGCAGCACGCGATGTTGCGTCATTGTAAGTCCGAACCGGTTATTCGGGCTGTTCGCGAACAGTCGGGTTTAGTCCTTGCCTAACAAACGATCAAACAACTTCCACTCGGTGCGCACGGTGACCGTCCTATCGTCCGCTTCTTATGCTGGATTGCACTCATTTCACTATATTAAGGAGAGGGTGCTCTGGCCACCTATTCGGTGGGAATATCTTCCGCCCCAGCGAGCTGGCGCTTCTGCCAAGCAAAGCGCTGCATTCAAAAACAACAACCAAGTTGCTGTCGCTTCTCTCCCTGCCCTGCAATACGGAGCAGCAGCAGCAGCAGAAGAAGAAGAGAGAGAGAGAGAGAGAGAGAAAATAGTCTCATGGGGTCAGAGGAATGGCAGTGGAGCGCGATCTATGAATTTCACTAGCCAGGTCTGTCTCCCAATTGAACATTATTACTCTCTCGGCGCGCACGTCGCCACCACGGTTTCCGCGACAGCAGCAGCATCATGATGTTGCGTCTATTGTAAGTCCGGAACCGGGTTATTCGGCTGTTCGCGAACAGTCAGGTTTTAACCTTGCCTAACAAACGATCAAACAACTTCCACACTCGAGGTGCGGTACGGTGACTGTCCTATCGTCCGCTCTTGTATGCTGGATTGCACTATTTCACTATATTAAGGGGAGAGGGTGCCTTCACACACATATTCGATGTGAAATATCTTCCGCCCCCCAGCGGAGCGCTTCGGCGCCTCTGCGAAGCAAAACGCGGCATTCAAAAACAACAACCAAAATTGCTGTCGATTTCCTCTCCCTGCCCTGCAATGGCTGGAGCAGAAGGAGAGCGAGAGAGAGAATAGTCTCATTGGGTCAGAGGAATGGCAGTGGAGCGGGCTAATGGCGAGTAGGCTCGCGATCTATCAATTACACTAGCCAGGTCGCTCTCCTTATTGAACATTATTACTCTCTCACGTCGCCACTGCGGTTTCCGCGACAGCAGCAGCATCATCATGATGTTGCATCCACCAATTAGTCCGGAACCGGGTTATTCGGCTGTCTGCGAACAGTCCGGTTTTAACCTTACCCAACATCCACTCTCGAGGTGCGGTACGGTGAATGTCCTATCGTCCGACCTTGTATGCTGGATTGCACTATTTCACTATATTAAGGAGAGAGGGTGCCTTCACACACATATTCGGTGTGAAATATCTTCCGCCCCCCAGCGGAGCGCTTCGGCGCCTCTGCGAAGCAAAGCGCGGCATTCAAAAACAACAACCAAAATTGCCGTCGCTTCCCTGCCCTGCAATGGCTGGAGCAGAAGGAGAGAGAGAGAGAGAGAGACGGGTCTCATTGATCAGAGGAATGGCAGTGGAGCGGGCTTATGATGAGTAGGCTCGCCTATCAATTACACTTTGCCAGGTCTCTTCCGCTTTGGACATTATTTACCCGTCTCTTCTTCTCTTCGGCGCAATAGTTGCCACCCTACCAGTTTCCCGTCATGAAAGATATGCCAGGCTTCAGTCCGGAACGGCTCCTTCGCCTTGCTGCCTGCCCAACTTAGCGGACTTGCCATGATCACCCCGCTCGCGTCTGCGCGGCTTCTCAAAGCGCCCAACCGTCTTTCACACCGAGATTCATTGCACTATTCCACGCAAACGGCTACCCTTTAAACAGTATAGATAACGCTCATGGTTCGAATACTTTGATTTGTGGCGCAGTCTGGGAGCCGAGATAATAAAAGAGAGTTTAGCAGCCAAAACTTGTCACACGCTAGTTACCCCATCACCTAACAACGGCGATGGCGGTTCCCACCCGTGAAACAACACACAACCCAACTAATATTAAGCATTTATGGTTTTCTATGAGCCCAACAATACGCCACAATATTACGTAACTGAAACGAAGCACAATGA
>NW_024747021.1:0-8090 GCF_018991925.1 Homarus americanus
TAGATTATCATAGAAACGGGAAATTTGTATCATAAAAATGGAAACATCACTTCCCCGGGAAAGTTGATAGATAAACCAAATTTGCCGAAAATAGATTATCATAGAAAACGTGAAATTTGTATAAAAAATGGGAAATATCTACTTTCCGGGAAAGTTGGTTAGATAAGCAAATTTGCCGAAAACAAATTATCATAGAAAACGGGAAATTTGTATCATAAAAAATGGGAAATATCTACTTTCCGGGAAAGTTGGTTAGATAACCAAATTTGCCGAAATAGATTATCATAGAAAACGGGAAATTTGTATCATAAATAATGGGAAATATCTACTTTCCGCGAAAGTTGGTTAGATAAAAAACTTTCCCGAAATAGATTATCATAGAAAACGGGAAATTTGTATCATAAAAAATGGGAAATATCTACTTTCCGGGAAAGTTGGTTAGATAACCAAATTTGCCGAAAATAGATTATCATAAAGCAGGAAATTTGTATCATAAAAATGGGAAATATCTACTTTCCGCGAAAGTTGGTTAGATAAACAACTTTCCCGAAAATAGATTATCATAGAAAACGGGAGAAATTTGTATCATAACAAATGAAATATCTACTTTCCGGGAAAAGTTGGTTAGATAACAAATTTGCCCGTAGATTATCATAGAAAACAGGAAATTTGTATAAAAATGGGAAATATCTACTTTCCGCGAAAGTTGGTTAGATAAACAACTTTCCCGAAAATAGATTATCTCATAGAAAACGGGAAATTTGTATCATAAAAAATGGGAAATATCTACTTTCCGCGAAAGTTGGTTAGATAAACAACTTTCCCGAAAATAGATTATCATAGAAAACGGGAAATTTGTATCATAAAAAATGGGAAATATCTGCTTTCCGGGAAAGTTGGTTAGATAACCAAATTTGCCGAAAATAGATTATCATAGAAAACGGGAAATTTGTATCATAAAAATGGGAAATATCTACTTTCCGCGAAAGTTGGTTAGATAAACAACTTTCCCGAAAATAGATTATCATAGAAAACGGGAAATTTGTATCATAAAAAATGGGAAATATCTACTTTCCGGGAAAGTTGGTTAGATAACCAAATTTGCCGAAAACAGATTATCATAGAAAACGGGAAATTTGTATCATAAAAAATAGGAAATATCTACTTTCCGGGAAAGTTGGTTAGATAACCAAATTTGCCGAAAACAGATTATCATAGAAAACAGGAAATTTGTATCATATAACATGGGAAATATCTACTTTCCGGGAAAGTTGGTTAGATAACCAACTTTCCCGAAAATAGATTATCATAAAAAATGGGAAATATCGACTTTTCGGGAAAGTTTCTTAGATAACCAACTTTCCCGAAAATAGATTATCATAGAAAACGGGAAATTTGTATCATAAAAAATGGGAAATATCGACTTTCCGGGAAAGTTGGTTAGATAACCAAATTTGCCGACAATAGATTATCATAGAAAACAGGAAATTTGTATCATAAAAAATGGGAAATATCTATTTTCCGGGAAAGTTAGTTAGATTACAAAATTGGCCGAAAATAGATTATCATAGAAAACGGGAAATTTGTATCATAAAAAATGGGAAATATCTAATTTCCGGGAAAGTTGGTTAGATAACCAATTTTGCCGAAAATAGATTATCATAGAAACGGGAAATTTGTATCATAAAAAATGGGAAATATCTACTTTCCGCGAAAGTTGGTTAGATAAACAACTTTCCCGAAAATAGATCATCATAGAAAACGGGAAATTTGTATCATAAAAAATGGAAATATCTACTTTCCGGGAAAGTTGGTTAGATAACCAAATTTGCCGAAAATAGATTATCATAGAAAACGGGAAATTTGTATCATAAAAAATGGGAAATATCTAGTTTCCGGGAAAGTTGGTTAGATAAACAACTTTCCCGCAAATAGATTATCATAGAAAACGGGAAATTTGTATCATAAAAAATGGAAAATATCTACTTTCCGCGAAAGTTAGTTAGATAAACAACTTTCCCGAAAATAGATTATCATAGAAAACGGGAAATTTGTATCATAAAAAATGGGAAATATCTACTTTCCGCGAAAGTTTCTTAGATAACCAACTTTCCCGAAAATAGATTATCATAGAAAACGGGAAATTTGTATCATAAAAAATGGGAAATATCGACTTTCCGGGAAAGTTGGTTAGATAACCAAATTTCCCGAAAATAGATTATCATAGAAAACGAGAAATTTGTATCATAAAAAATGGGAAATATCGACTTTCCAGGAAAGTTGGTTAGATAAACAAATTTGCCGAAAATAGATTATCATAGAAAACGGGAAATTTGTATCATAAAAAATGGGAAATATCTACTTTCTGCGAAAGTTGGTTATATAAACAACTTTCCCGAAAATAGATTATCATAGAAAACGGGAAATTTGTATCATAAAAAATGGAAATATCTACTTTCCGGGAAAGTTGGATCTGGTTTCCGAAAAGTAGATAGATTTTCTAATTTCGGAAATTAGATTATCGACTTTTTGGGGAAGTAGATTCGTATTTCGGGAAATATTACCTAATTTTGGGAAGTAATTAATATGAAACGGAAATTTGTATCACAAAAATGGGAAATATCTACTTCCAAAGTAATAGACAACCAAATTTGCCGAAAACAGATTATCATAGAAAATGGGAAATTTGTATCATAAAAATGGGAAATATCTACTTTCCGAAAGTTGGTTAGATAACCAAATTTGCTGAAAATAGATTATCATAGAAAACGGGAAATTTGTATCATAAAAAATGGAAATATCTACTTTCCACGAAAGTTGAGTTAGATAACCAACTTTCCCGAAAATAGATTATCATAGAAAACGGAAATTTGTATCATAAAAAATGGGAAATATCTACTTTCCGGGAAAGTTGGTTAGATAACAAACTTTCCCGAAAATAGATTATCATAGAAAACGGAAATTTGAATCACAAAAAATGGGAAATATCTACTACTAGTTGTTATTGGTTTCCGGAAAAGTAGATAGATTTTCAATTTTGAAATTAGATTATCGACTTTTTGGGGAAGTAGATTTTCGTATTTTCAAAGAAATATTACCTAATTTTGAAGTAGATTATCATAGAAAACGGAAATTTGTATCACAAAAATGGGAAATCTTACTTCCGAAATTGATAGATAAACAAATTTCAAAACAATTTATCAAAAGCGAAATTTGTATCAAAAGAATGGAATATCTACTTTCCAGGAAAGTTGGTTAGATAACCAACTTCCCGGAAAATAGATTATCATAGAAAACGGGAAATTTGTATCATAAAAATGGGAAATATCTACTTTCCGGAAAGTTGGTTAGATAACCAAATTTGCCGAAAATAGATTATCATAGAAAACGGGAAATTTGTATCATAAAAATGGAAATATCTACTTTCACGGAAAGTTGTTATTCTGGTTCCGAAAAGTAGATAGATTTTCTAATTTTCGGGAAATTAGATTATCGACTTTTGGGGAAGTAGATTTTCGTATTTTCGGGAAATATTACCTAATTTTGGGAAGTAGATTATCATAGAAAACGAAATTTGTATCACAAAAATGGGAAATATCTACTTTCCGAAAGTTATGATAAACCAAATTTGCCGAAAATAGATTATCATAGAAACGGAAATTTGTATCATAAAAATGGAATATCACTTTCCGAAAGTTAGAGATAACCAATCGAAAAGTACAGAAAAGGAAATTTGTATCATAAAAAATGGGAAATATCTACTTTCCCGCGAAAGTTGAGTTAGATAACCAAATTCTGAAAATAGATTATCATAGAAAGGGAAATTTGTATCATAAAAATGGGAAATATCTACCAGGAAAGTTGGTTAGATAACCAACTTTCCCGAAAATAGATTATCATAGAAAAACGGAAATTTATCATAAAATGCGAAATATCTACTTTCACGGAAAGTTGGTTATTGGTTTCCCGAAAAGTAGATAGATTTTCTAATTTTCGGGAAATTAGATTATCGACTTTTGGGGAAGTAGATTTTCGTATTTTCGGGGAAATATTACCATTTGGGAAGTAGATTATCATAGAAGAAAATTTGTATCACAAAAAATGGGAAATATCTACTTTCCGGAAAGTTGGTTAGATAACCAAATTTGCCGAAAATAGATTATCATAGAAACCGAAATTTGTATCATAAAAATGGGAAATATCTACTTTCCGGGAAAGTTATATAACCAAATTTGCAGAAAAAGATTATCATAGAAACGGGAAATTTGTATCATAAAATGGGAAATATCTACTTTCCGGGAAAGTTGAAGTTAGATAACCAAATTCTCCGAAAATAGATTATCATAGAAAGGGAAATTTGCATCATAAAGAATGGGAATATCTACTCGGCGAAAGTTGGATAAACCAACTTCCCGAAAATAGATTATCATAGAAAACGGAAATTTGTATCATAAAAATGGGAAATATCTACTTTCACGGAAAGTTGGTTATCTGGTTTCGAAAAGTTTGTATCATAAAAAATGAAATTTTTTCTTCCGGGAAGTTACATAACCAACTTTCCCGAAAATAGATTATCATAGAAAACGGGAAATTTGTATCATATAAAGTAGATAGATTTTCTAATTTTCGGGAAATTAGATTATCGACTTTGGGAAGTAGATTTTCGTATTTTCGTGAAATATTACCTAATTTTGGGAAGTAGATTATCATAGAAACGGGAAATTTGTATCACAAAATGGGGAATTTACTACTTTCCGAAAGTTGGTTAGATAACCAAATTTGCCGAAAAATAGATTATCATAGAAAACGGAAATTTGTATCATAAAAATGAAATATCTACTTTCCGAAAGTTGGTTAGATACAAATGCCGTAAATAGATTATCATAGAAACGGGAAATTTGTATCATAAAAATGGGGAAATTCTACTTTCCGTGGAAAGTTTTAGATAAATCAATTCTGCTGGAAAATAGATTATCATAGAAAACGGGAAATTTGTTTCATAAAATGGAATATCTACTTTCCGCGAAAGGTTAGATAACCTTTCCGAAAAAGATTACTCATGAAAGCGAAATTTGTATCATATTCGAAATATCTATCCGGCTGGTTAGATAACCAACTTTCCCGAAAATAGATTATTCATAGAAAACGGGAAATTTGTATCATAAAAAATGGGAAATATCTACTTTCACGAAAGTTGGTTATTTGTTTCTGGAAAAGTAGATAGATTTTCTCTACTTTTCGGGAAATTAGATTATCGACTTTTTAAAGTAGATTTTCGTATTTTAGGGAAATATTACCTAATTCTTGGGGAAGTAGATTATCATAGAAAACGGGAAATTTGTATCACAAAAAATGGGGAAATATCTACTTCCGAAAGTTGGTTGATAACCAAATTTGCCGAAATAGATTATCATAGAAAAACGGAAATTTGTGCATATAAAAAATGGGAAATATCTACTGGAAAGTTGAATAGATAACCAAATTTGCCGAAAATATTTCTCATAGAAAACGGAAATTTGTATCATAAAATGGGGAAATATCTACTTCCGAAAGTTGGTTAGATAACCAAATTTGCCGGGAAATAGATTATCGTAGAAAGCGGAAATTTGTATCATAAAGAATGGGAATATCTACTTCCATGAAAGTTGTTAGATAACCAACTTTCCGAAAATAGATTATCATAGAAACGTAAATTTTATCATAAAAATGAAGTATTTACTTTCCGAAAGTTGGTTAGATAACCAACTTCCCGAAAATAGATTATCATAGAAAACGGGAAATTTGTATCATAAAAATGAAATATCTACTAATGGAAAGTTGTTATCTGGTTTCAAGGCAGATAGATTTTCTAATTTTCGAAATTAGATTATCGACTTTTTGGGAAGTAGATTTTCGCATTTTTCGGGAAATATTATTACCCTGAAGTAGATTATCATAGAAAACGGAAAATTTGTATCACAAAAATGGAAATATCTACTTTCCGGAAAGTTATTAGATAAACCAAATTTGCCGAAATATATTATCGTCAGAAAACGGGAAATTTGTATCATAAAAAATGGAATATCTACTTTCCGAAAGTTGGTTAGATAACCAAATTTGTCGAAAATAGATTATCATAGAAAGTGAAATTTGTATCATAAAGAATGGGAATATCTACTTCCGCGAAAGTTGAAAGATAACCAACTTTCCCGAAAATAGATTATCATAGAAAAACGGAAATTTGTATCATAAAAATGGAAATATTCTTTCCGAAAGTTGTTAGATAACCAACTTTCTTGAAGATTATCATAGAAACGAAATTTGTATCATAAAAAATGAGAAATATCTACTTCACGGAAAGTTGGTTATCTGGTTTCCGAAAGTAGATAGATTTTCTAATTTTCGGGAAATTAGATTACCGACTTTTGGGAAGTAGATTTTCGTATTTTTCGGGGAAATATTACCTAATTTTGGGAAGCAGATTATCATAGAAAACGGGAAATTTGTATCACAAAAATGGGAAATATCTACTTTTTCGAAAGTTGATAGATAAACTACCCGAAAATAGATTTTCATCATAGAAACGGAAATTTGTATCATAAAAATGGAAATATTCACTTTCCGGGAAAGTTGGACAACCAAATTTGCCGAAATAGATTATCATAGAAAGCGGGAAATTTGTATCATAAAGAATGGTAATATTTACTTTCCAAAGTTGGTTAGATAACCAAATTTTCCTTAAAATAGATTAATAGAGAAAAACAGGTAAATTTGTATCATAAAAAATGTAAATAGTCTATATTCCGGGAAAGTTGGTTAGGTATAAACCAACTTTCCTTGAAATAGATTATCATAGAAAACAGGAAATTTGTATATAAAAATGAAATATCTACTACGGAAAGTTGGTTATCTGTTTCGGAAAAGTAGATAGATTTTTCTAATTTCGGGAAATTAGATTATCGACTTTTGGGAAGTATATTTTAGTATTTTTCGGGGAAATATACTCTAATTTGCAAGTAGATTATCATGAAACGGGAAATTTGTATCACAAAAATTGGAAATGTCTACTTTCCGGGAAAGTTAGGTTAGATAACCAAATTTGCTTTGAAAATAGATTATCAAAGAAAACGGGAAATTTGTATCATAAAAATGGGAATATGGTTACTTTCCGAAAGTTGTTAGATAAACAACTTCCCGGAAAGTAGATTATTCATAGAAAAAGGGAAATTTTGTATCATAAAATGGGAAATATCTACTTTTCCGAAAGTTGTTAGATAACCAAATTTGCCGAAAATATCATAGAAAGCGGAAATTTGCACTTAAAGAATGGGAATATTCATTTCCGCGAAAGTTGAGTTAGATAACCAACTTTCCCGAAAATAGCTTATCATAGAAAACGGAAATTGTAATATAAAATGGAATATTTACTTTCCGTTGTTATTGATAAATCAACTTTCCTGAAAATAGATTATCATAGAAACGGAAATTTGTATCATAAAAAATGGGAAATATCTGCGTTCACGGAAAGGGTTGTCTGGTTCTCGAAAGTAGATAGATTTTCTAATTTTGGGAAATTAGGATTATTCGACTTTCGGGAAGTGAGATTTTCGTATTTTCGGGAAATGGTTACCTAATTTTGCGAAGAGATTTATCATAGAAGTTCGGAAATTTGTATCAAAAAAGTGGAAATATCTACTTTCCGTGAGTTATGTAGATAACCAAATTTGCCGAAATAGATTATCATAGAAAACTAAATTTTTATCATAAAAATGGGAAATATCTACTTTCCGAAAGTTGTTAGAGTAACCAAATTTGCTTAAAATAGATTATCAGCAGAAAGGGAAATTTGTATCATAAAGAATGGGAATATCTATTTCCGTGAAAGTTGGTTATTATAACTAACTTTCCCGGAAAATAGATTATCATAGAAAACGGGAAATTTTTATCATAAAAATGGGGAAATATTCATTTTTTCCGAAAGTTGGTTAGATAAACTAACTTTCCCGGAAAATGGTTTATCATAGAAACGGAAATTTGTATCATAAAAAATGGGAAATATTCACTTTCACGGAAAGTTGGTTATCTGGTTTCCCGAAAGTAGATAGATTTTC
>NW_024747022.1:0-33911 GCF_018991925.1 Homarus americanus
TATATATATATATATATATATATATATATATATATATATATATATATATATATATATATATATATATATATATATATATTTCATGTAAATCCACAATGAAAACGTGGATAAGATAAATCTTGATATAATGTGCAATTTTTTAATTATATGTACATTACATTTTCCCTTATAAGTTCATGTAAGCCTTCTGTTTCCATACTCATACAATCTCATTCAAAAAGCTCTATTTATTTATTTATTTATTTTTTTAACTGGGATTAGCCCACCCGGATTGTACAGTGATGGCTCGCTTCAAACAATGCGACGGAAGCCCTCAGGGAAAAAAAATCGCACCCAGGCACAGGTCACTGACCCACATCGGGGCCTGGGGGGCGAAAATGTCAGTCCCTGCTCACCTAGCAGTAAGGTAGGTACCTGTTGTAAATCGAAAGTTGCGAATTCGTATTCAGGGAGTTGTTGGAGCTTCCAATAACTTGATGACATACACCATTGACTCTTCAGGCTTCTACGCCCTTGACTCTTCAGGCTTCTACACCCTTAACTCATGAGACATAAAGGGAAGTTAGTTAGTTTAATAAATTTATTGGCAGAGCTTGTAGTACAATTTGCCTATTCTGAGTAATTCAGTCAGGTCTTGACACTGAGGGTGGTATCACTTCTCACTGCCACGCAGGACAGAGGTTCATACACAAAGAAATACATCATATTCATTAACAGCTATAAATGTATAGAGGTCAGATTCATATGGGTAATGTCACTGTTCATTGCCATGCAGGACAGAGGTTCATACACAAAGAGATGCATCATATTCATTGACAGTACATATACATATATGTACACACACACACACACACACACACACACATATACATACATATACATATATACATACACATATACATGTACATATATATACACACACACGCACACATACATACATATACGTCGGTCGGATTCATGTGGGTAATGTCACTTTTCACTGCCATACAGGACAGAGGTTCGTACACAAAGAATGCATCATATTCATTGACACTATATATAGGTCAGATTCATGTGGGTAATGCCACTGTTCACTGCCATGCAGGACATAGGTTCGTACACAAAGAAGGAAATACATCATATTCATCAGCAGTATATATAGGTCAGTGGATCACATACATTGGAGTCATATTCTAATTGAAGACTAATCAGTGTGGGCTAGCAAATTTGGGATAAACAGCAGAATGCCCTCAAGCACACCTGATTCAATGAAGTAATTACATAGTTCAAGATACAATAAGTCAAGTGGCCTGAAGTCTTTGACAGTGTCACATTCAATAATATAGTGTTCAAGTGTATGCTTTAAAGGTTTATCACAAAGTTTACATGCTGAGTGTTCCGGTATGGGTACAGCGTTACTAACTTGCCAGATGTGTCTGTATCCTAGCCTAATTCTGGCCACGACTACATCACATTGTCTGGTTCTGTCCTTATGCTGGCCATACCGGTACCTCTTGTCACAAAATTTGTCATATTTACTAATGCTACAACTGTCAGGTCTCTTTGCATTTCTCACTTCTTCTAGATCAGAGTTCATGATTCTGACTTGAATATTTTTAATTACAGCATTGGACAGGCCAAGGTCACGGTCAACATTTTCTTTCTAACATGCCTCATTGGCCTGTCTATCAGCACGGTCATGATACCTGATTCCAACATGGGACGGAATCCACACAAATTCGATACGAAAGTTGTTCTCATTGGCAGTTATCACAATCCTTTTAATATCACATACAACTTTAGACATAGAGCCTGACGGGCTGTTCATTGATTTTAAAGCACTTTGAGAGTCACAGAATATCACCCCACCTCCATTTTCTTTGAGGTAGTCTGTGGCTAAGTAGATTCCAGTTAGTTCAGTTTGTGTTGTGCTGGCCCAGTTGTCCAGCCTTTGTTTGTTTGACACTATCATCTCTTTTTCTTTATATATTACAATTGCACAGCCTGTTCTACCTGTGTTTGTCTGCACAGAACCATCAGTAAAAGCATAACATTCACTTGATTTAATACTCTATGTGTCTGTTAATAGTTTCTAGTGTGACACATCTCACCACATCGGTGTTTAACATTTGCTTACTACCAACAGGAGTGTAATTAATAGGAACTGATATGTCCAGCCAAGGAGGAATGGCATTAATATGTTCGTCTGGGGTGATTGAGACATTCAGTTTCAAGAGATCTGCAACACTTTTATGAAGCCACACCCGAAAGAGAGTGTTTTGTGGAAGGTTGGCGAGATTGTAGTTTGAGCTGTAGTTTGAGAACCATTGTTCTTCAAAACTTTGACACAAAACATGGTATTAAGTAGAGCTATCCTCTCAGATAGGGAGGGCAGTCCGAGCTCTTTCCTCATGTTTACAATTCTGGTTTATTTTGGGCAACCTAGGATGATGCGCATGGCTTCATTTTGCACTACCTCAAGGCTGTTGAGTTGTTTAGGCGGAATAGTCACAGGATGGAGAGCATGATAGTCAACTACAGAACGAATGAAGTGAAGATAGAAAGTACGAGCATAGGTGATGTTAATTCCATAGCCCTTGCCAACAAGGGTTCTCAGGGGTTTAATGCGCTGCATTAGTTTGTCACGAAGGTTGCTGACAAAGTTTGCATCATTCACACAAATCCCAAGATATTTATAGGAGCTACATGGTTCCAAGGGCATGCTGTTAATGTTATAGTCAAGAGGCAGAGGGTGAGCAGGACGAGGATTGAGGACCCTCGTCTTGTCAACAGATATTATGAGACCACATTCAACAGTTCTCCGAGCAAATACATCCAGCAAGGCTTGGAGCCTGAGTTTGGTTTGTGTCATAATGCAGATATCACCAGCATAGCATATTACCGCTTCGTTTGGCTGAACTGGAATGTCAGCAATAAGCTTGTGCATCAGTATATTAAAGAGCATAGGACTTAACACTCCTCCCTGAGGCGTGCCCAGCTCAAATGATCTCATTCTGGTACTTTTAACTCCCCTAAACAGAACACTGGCATACCTGTTGGACAGATAACCCTTTATCCATGTCAGGAGGTTACCTTGTATGCCAAAATTAGCTAGTTGCTCAAGTATAATGTCTCTATTAGCTACATCAAAGGCTGATTTAAGGTCTATGAAGGCTGTTTGTGTCTTATCTTTTGAGTGAACAAGATATTCTGCAGAGCATGTCTGTGTGCTACGCCCGGGCATGAACCCGTACAGATTAGGAGCGAGTTTGTCTTTGACTTGAAACATGAGACGGTTTAGAACAACTCTTTCAAGGACTTTACACATACAGGATGTAAGTGAAATTGGCCTGAAGTTTGGAGAATTAGCTTTAGGGATTGGAACTATGTTTCCATGAGTCCATGTCTTAGGCAGAATACCCTGTGTGAGGCTCATTTGATACAGGTCAAGCAGTGGATGATCTCATTCAACAATCTCAGGGTGTTATAGGTTATGCCATCCTCACCAGGGGAGGATGACTCACCTTTCATTAGTGCTGTTGTTAGTTCGTGGTATGTTATAGGAAACTGGTCGGTAAGGTCTGGTGAGGAACAGGCTATTTCAATATTGAAACCCCTATTAATGTGTGAGGTGTTAAGATATTGTTGTATGTCAGGAGGCAGGGAAGTGATTTGTGACACACTAGACCATTGGTCTAATAGCATGTCAGCATATTCGGCAGGGTTGTGATGAAGCTTGACTGGGGTGGGTGACTTGGTAATGGTTCTAATTTTGTTCCACATTTCTGCTAGAGTGGTTGTTCTATTGATCTCCTGTAAGAAGTGTTCCCAATAGGTGTTTCTCACCTGACCTTTGAGTTCCCGAAATTCTCTGTTAGCTTTGAGGAATGCCAAAAGGTTATCACTAGTTTTATTTTGCTTATAAGTGTTGGCAAGCTGTTTTACATTCTCTCCTTCTTTGGTGAGGATGGGGTCATGTGTCCACAGAGGTGGTTTAGTGCTGCCCCCCTTCCTCCTTGACTTAACCCAGGTGGTATAATATGTGGTAATGACATTTACAAGATCACAGCAAAATTCATCCACTGATCCAGGTGTATATCCAGCATACCATCTGTGGATGTAGGCCTTGAAGTGCAGTTTAAGATTATCTGGGATATTAATTCTGAGCTTAGGATGGGGTTCACACTTGACATCAGCAGCAGTGTATTCAGTAAGTATTGCATAATGATCACTGACTAGGTGGTCTGAGATGACCTTAGCCTTGACATTACTGTCTACTAGGTTATACCCAATGACATATCAAGTCTGCCCCACATCAGATGTGTCACTTTGTCTGTGTCGTATACAGTGATATTATGATTATTGATGTAATTCACGAACACCCTCCCATTAGAGTTACACTGGACATCACCGAGGATAGTGTGACGAGAGTTAAAGTCACCCATACACAGCATAGCATTGTTACCTGATGGCTTTGACAACACGTCCGCTCGCAGTTCATTACACCGAACATAGATGTTATACAGCGAAAATTGACTGTTTGCTGTCTTTACTGTAAATTGTTGATAGTGAATACTTTCATCATTGTGAGTTTTAATCCATTTACAGACCAGACCATTCTTTACATAAGTGAGCAGGCCACTTCCTGCTCCACTATTATATGCTGTAAACCCAGCTATCCTGGGTGCAACTTTCTTCTGGGTGCTGGACGTGTAAGGTTCTTGTAAACCAATTACATCAATGTCAAAAACTTTAACAAACCATTGTAGATCATTAATTCTGCGATTAACACTCCGGATGTTCCATGAAATGAACCTAAGCGTTCGTGTTACTTTTCCCACCTTGAATTTAGCGTAGAGAGTCGCACGCTGGCTTCATAGATCAGCCTGACCAATAAGCTGACCATTCCAATTTCTGTACCTCTGGATTTCCTGATAATGTTCTTCACAGCCCTTATTCCAGTAGGATTTTTATACGTGGGTTCCTTCATCAGTCCCGCGAGTTCCTCCTCCGTAAAAAATGGAAAACTTACAGGGTCATGAACAGTCTTCAGACCTGGGACTATTATAGAGACCACGCTGGCAGTCTGGGGCTCATTCTCCCCATCCATGCTTCCATCACTATCGGTCTCGCTCTGGCTACTCACCCTCAAGTTGGCATCATTATGAGAGGAGGCACGAGCTCCTTCAGAAGCTCCACTAACACTATCACTGTCATTGTTCACTAGTACACTTACTTGGCAGGCTTTAACCTGACCTGCATTGGCTAACGAAGGAGAGTCACTGTGCCTGTTGACTTCAGGTGGTGGAGGCGATCCGGCCGCATTGGCATCACTGAGTGGGACTGCTATTGTGGATGCAGGAGACCTCCCAGGACAACTGGGGTGCAAGGCCGTTACACCCTCCTCCCTGGACCTGGAACACTGCCCCCTGGGTGGGGAGGTGCTGCTGTTGATTTCAGGTGCTGGAGGCGAACCCGCAGTGTTGCTGTTGGCATCACTGAGTGGGACCGCTTTTGTGGGTGGAGGCGCGCTCCCAAGGCACCCTGGATGCCAGGCCGTCACCCCCTCCTCCCTGCACATAAAGGCAAGCATGAACTTAGCATGCTTCCCTGATGGGCGCTGTAAACACTTCTGCGCTTCACCTTACACTAGGATGTAGGGGGTTGCCCAATAAATAAATATAAAATAAATAAAATAAATAATAATAATAATAATAATAATAATAATAATAATAATAATTCATAGAAAATAAAAATTACAAAAAAATAACAAAGTAGTAATAATAATAATAATAATAATAATAATAATAATAATAATAAAGACATACAAAATGAAAAAAGATCAAAAGTGAGAAACAATATATGCATGTTTAGTTGTCAATAGTATGCGAAACAATTGAGACCCTGCAATTGTGTGTAAATGTGGCAGTAAGTCAGGTCAGCAACCTGGGACTTGGTCACAATTTTCATGTAGATTAGTATACTCTTTTTCTTTACTATTTTTAATTTATTTTTACTCTTATTTTTTCGCCCCCTAGGCCCCGTTGTGGGTCGATGACCTGTGCCTGGGTGAGCTATTCCCCGTATAAAGAAAAAAAGAAGAAAGAAAAAGAAAAAACGGCATGTTTCACACACACTGTGGGGTACTGGTTGTTTGGTTCACACTCAGGATGGGATGGAGAAAGGAAACTCACAATGTGCTCTCTGTATACATGTTGTATTGGATGTACAATGCAGCTTGGTGCTGGGAAGTGGCAGCGTGGTTACAAGCGTGATGTAGAGAGAGCTGGTTGGTGAGGGTGCTGTTAGGAGGACAGCTTGTGGGTCGCCATGCTCGCCGAAGGGGAGCGAGGGCCGCCAGGCAGCGGCGGAAGAGGTGGTGTAGCTTGCTGCCGCTGTAGCTAGAAGAAGAGAGAGATAGGTCACCACGAGGTCAGGTCTTATATAGCGGAGGTAGGCGTGGCTTAATAGTTGACCTCCGTGATGTATGGCGGCGCTGGTTGACCCAGACCACGAGGCATACGCTGGGGAATTCGCGGGGTCGGCTACTCAGCGACAAACAGCGTTTGTAGGGGAGAAATCCACTACAATACTCCCCCCTTCCCTCCAGCCGGTGTAGGAGACTTGTTGTCTGCAGGGTTGCATGGCACATGTGAGGCAGAACGGGCGGTGCATGTCACATGTGAGCCATAACGGCGAAGGCGTGGATGAGCCGGCCGCTAGAGGAGACAACTGACTAGATACACAATATCTGAGGGAGTAGAGAGGGAGAAAAAGGGTGTGTGGAGGCGATGAATGTTGTGCTTCCCTCACGGCAGGTACAGAGTCGTCAGAGGCGTCTGCTGGGGTGTGTGTGCCTGGGTCAGGAGCAGAGGCTGCGTCAGCAGAAGCGGATGAGGGCTCGTGACAGCAGTTGGGTCCACGACAGCAGCAGGGTGCAGGACAGTAGCAGGGAGTACCTGAGGGAGAAAAGAGGGGTGTGTGGGTCCGCACTCAGAAGCATGGGCCGCGTCGGGAGCAGGGGCTGCATCAGGAGGAGCGGCAAGGGGTACTGCTGGGCCGGAGGCGGCGTCTAGGCAGAAGGGTGTGCTGGGGTCGGTAGGACGTGGTGCTTGGGGCAGGAAGAGGAGCTGGTGTCTGCTTAGAGAAGCAGTGCTGCTCTAGGGTGTCTAACCTGCGGTGTAGAGACAGTAGCTGTAGAGCCGATGAGAGCTGCCTCTTTGTGGATAAGCCAGTCTTCCATGATGCTTGAAGACTGGGAGAGTGATCGGTTTCTCCTCCATCCTGTGTGAGTGCGTCACTCCGGGGGTCACCATTTGTAGCGTACGAGATGTTTGGTTTACACTCAGGATGGGATGGAGAAAGGAAACTCACAATGTGCTCTCTGTATACATGTTGTATTGGATGTACAATGCAGCTTGGTGCTGGGAAGTGGCAGCGTGGTTACAAGCGTGATGTAGAGAGAGCTGGTTGGTGAGGGTGCTCAGAGGAGGACAGCTTGTGGGTCGCCATGCTCGCCGGCGGGAGCGAGGGCCGCCAGGCAGCGTGGAGGAGGTGGTATAGCTTGCTGAGGCTGTAGCTAGAAGAAGAGAGAGATAGGTCCAGCATTGACTGCTGGACCCGGAGCTGTGAAGACTTGCCTCTTCTGCTGCATGTTTGAGCAATGTGCAACTTCGTTGTGATAGGACACTCAATCCTAGTGATTGTACTTACCCAACATAGCGACGGTGCAATTACCATCTCAGATTGTACGAAACATTCCAACTTCTGAAAAACATGTATTTGGGCTCCCCAAATTTTGACTACTACCCGTGCGTCTACGTCCTGGATTGGCCAATCAGTGGTGCCCCACGGTGGCGTGATACAAGCACGTTTACTGCGGTGCTCTGATTGGCTAACAGAACGTGGCGTGGTAGGGAGACTGTCTCTACTCTCCAAGTCCTCTTCTTTCCTTTTTTCATCCCCCTCATGCACTCCGTTCCTTGAACGGGAGGCTGGACTAAGAGATACGGTCGATCCGGCAAGGGAACCTGTGATAGTGCAGGGCACCCCTTGTCCGGGGGTCACCTGTAGGTGGCAACTTTTTAGACATAACTATAGTCACAGGTAACCTGGGTGCAGAACCCTACGAGCCCGACGCCCGTCCAAGAGGGGGGGGCGGGGTCACTGCTCCCAGGCAGGAGCCCTGTGTTATAGGTAGGATTAGAATGTAATCAAGGAAGATGACTACAAGCATTAGAATAAAACATAGAGATAAGGGACACTCTATTGGAAGAGGAAAAGTGGCAGAAATCACTTATAACAAATTGCAAGTCCCACTAACAAGAATATTTAGCACCAACGAAGGTTTCAAAGTAATCTGTAATGATGACTTTGACTCAGACTAAATCCTCTCAAAAGAAGCCAGAGATGTATTTTACAATGAAGGACTTGTTGTTGTCATGCCACCAAATCAGAAAGCAAAAAGATCAGTTTTCGTTCGTCAAGTCGACCAAGAGATCGGGAGGAAGAGATCTGAAGATCTGAAAGATGAACTGGAACGCCAAAACAGTTGGATGAAGATCGAGTAAGACATCAAGATAAAAGACTACACTCATGTTTTCAAGATTACCTTCGAAGAAGTTTCAATGGCTGAAAAAGTATTACAACAGGGCTTTCTAATATTTAACATGTCAGTAACGCCTCATCAAATAAAGAAGGAACATTCATCAGTCTGCAAACTTGCTTTCCCTGTTATAAATATAAAGAACACACAACGAGGGACTGTCTGAAAGTTACTAGTGTGCCCTGAAGAATGCAGTGATGGCTAGGGAAACACTGAGTAACACTGAGTCCGTTTATTATGGATGAGAGAAATACAAGTGGTGACCAGCGTGTTCCATGCACGGCTCACACAGTCAGACTGAGGCTGCCTTGCCATATGGTAGCCTCGGGGCAATGTTGCCACATAACACGTGCAGTGTTGCCACGTGATTATATATATAAATGCTACTCGGCACAGTAGCTTATGTACAGGGTTGCTACTCGGCACAGTAGCTTATGTACAGGGTTGCTACTCGGCACAGTAGCTTAAATACATAACCTACATCTCCCTCCCCTCTCACGCTCATAGTCTTTGTCTTGAGCGGACTTCTTAGTTCTAAGTCGCTCCGAGCGTCGAGGTGCACTGTGGGGCGGATCCTCGTGAGGTGTAGGTGACTCGTCCTCGGTCAGGGGGCCAGCAGCAGGGGGTGGGACTGGCCGGAGGAAGCGGCGGTTCCTCCACCAGACACGGCCGCTCGGCATCCTGACCTTGTAGTCCCGCGACCGGCCGACGCCCATCACTATGCCAACCTTGTGCCGACGTGTCGTCGTCGGGTCCTGGACGCGGACAAGGGCACCACTCTCCAGCGGCTGAAGAGGGCGGGCACGGTCGTCATACCGAGCCTTGGCGTCCTGGGCACGTGTAGCGGTGCGGCGGTAGCAGCTCTCGCCTGTGGTCTGCCAGTCCTTCGCAAAGGCCTTGGTGTGTCCAGGAACGCAAGAGCGGAGAGGGTGACCATACAGGGTCTGGGCAGGGGTAGCCCTGGGGCGTGTGGTCGATTCCACCCTCCTGATGTGACTCCGCTGCTGCTTGGGGCTGCGTGGGCCATCTGGAGGGGGCTGTGTGCGAACCACCCCGAGGGAAGTGCGCTGCTTTCCTCCTCGTCTCGGGCTTTTGGGATTGGGTTGGCGGCAGCACTTGTCGTAGTGTCCATAGCGACCACAGGCCTGACACTTGCGGCCTCGTGCAGGGCACCTGTCTGTGTTAGACCAGTGGCCCTTACGGTCACATCCACGACACAGTGCGTCGGCGGCCGGGCAAGTCTTGGGGCTGTGCTGCTTTCCACAGCTGCCACAGGAAGCACTAGGCGGAGGCGTGGAAGAACGTGTGGCAGCCTTCGCGTTGTTGGCCGCCTTCTTATCCTTCTTGTATTGTGAGATAGCTCTCACAGCAGGTGGGGCCCGTAAGGCAGAGGTGGCGGACTTGGTGGCCTCGTATGACCGACATTCAGTCACTACCACCTGGAGTGTGGAGGAAGCGTCCAGGGGGATGAGTCACTGCATCAACTCTTCGTGCCTGACACCTGTCAAGATCCCGTGCTTGATCCAGGCTTCCTCACATTCCCGGCTGTGCGCCTTGCAGACGTCGATCTCCTCAGACAAACTCTTCAAACGTACAAAAAAGTCGTCAAAGGATTCATTCTCCGCCTGCTTGCAGCTGGTAAAGGCACGGCGACGCAAAGCCTCGTTGTTCCGACCCTTAACGTGCTCCTGTAAAAGGTCGAGCACATCCGTCACTGAAGATGTAGAATCGGGAGGCACTTGCAACGTGTGCTCCAAAACTCTGTGGGTCTCCAGCGACAAACACATCCGCAGTTGGATGAGCTGTTTGTTTGGAGGCATGCTGTCAAGGTCCACCATCGTGGAGTAATCTGTCCAACGCCGCCTCCACTCACGAAAAAGCTGAAACGTGACGTCTGGTGAGAGGGCGGGTGGGGGTTGAACAGATGCCTTGGGAGCTGTTGGGGTAGCAAGAGTACCTGGAGGACGCTGGTGTGGTGGAGGAGGGAGTGTACTGGCGCCTTGAAGCGCGCTACCTGCAAGTGAGGGAGGGTGGGTTAGCGCCAGGGTCGCCAATAGCGCCTCAAAACGCAACTTTTCCTCCTCTCTTCGTGTCTCCTCCCTCTGAAGTTCCATTTCTCTACGTCGCTCGTCCCGGTCGTCCATCCACTTCAGAATTGTGGCGATGTCCGTCACTGGAGGTGAAGGATGAGAGTCTGCGCCCGGTGGAGGAGAAGGTGGTGGGGAGTCGTGTCTCCCATCTTGACGTTGTCCCTTCTTACCTCCCATCTTTGTGTGTGCGTGGACTGCACTGTTTAATATATAAAGTGGCGCCTCAACAGCTCGAACCACATATATAAGACATAAACAGCGCAAAATCACGCTTATGGTCCAGGTCCACTGTTCTGTCCGTGAGTGAGTGAGTGCGTGTGTGTGTGTGTCTGAGAGAGCGGAGGGAGCGTGGACAGCTGCGTGGTCCGGCAAGACCGTCAGTGTCCCTCGGATGTCGCACGAGAAGGGTGTGCGCCTGCGTGCTCCGTGGGTACCACAAAAAAGCAGGCCAATGCTCAACTTAGCTCTAGACACACACTAATACACTGACACTAACACTGCCACCGTCACTAAAACGCACTGTGACGGCGCAACACTGCACATCGCGGCGAAACACAGCGCAACACAACACAACACACTGAGTCGACGCGCATCACCGGCAGACGTAACTGTCGGCATTGTTCACACACTTTGTAAGTCCACAGATCCTAGACACTGCGCCATGAAAGTTACTAGTGTGCCCTGAAGAATGCAGTGATGGCTAGGGAAACACTGAGTAACACTGAGTCCGTTTATTATGGATGAGAGAAATACAAGTGGTGACCAGCGTGTGCCATGCACGGCTCACACAGTCAGACTGAGGCTGCCTTGCCATATGGCAGCCTCGGGGCAATGTTGCCACATAACAAGTGCAGTGTTGCCACGTGATTATATATATAAATGCTACTCGGCACAGTAGCTTATGTACAGGGTTGCTACTCGGCACAGTAGCTTACGTACAGGGTTGCTACTCGGCACAGTAGCTTAAATACATAACCTACACTGTCCAGAAAAAGATAAAAAGTACTGCTCAGATTGTGCAGGCGACGACCATACCTACACTGAATGTAAGAACACACATGTTGGCTGTCTCAACTGTAAGAGAAACGGGAATGCATATATAGGACACAGGACGCTAGCAATGGCATGCTCAATAAAAAAACACATGATAAAGTACAAGGAACAAGAAACAAAGAAAAAGGAACAAGAAAAGAAGGATACGACATACGTCGAAATAGCCAAGAGAGCGGTCCAAGAGGCTCACAGACCAGAATCCACCATATTAAACTTAAGTGAACCAATACATGACAAAGTAATGATTAGTATGATCCATGCACATCTGCACAATATCATTGCACCCGGATCATACAATGAGGAGTTAAGGAAAATGTTTAAATTGAATAACCTACCAGAGATGATATTCCCAGAGAATCAAGAATCCGAAAAAGCATTTCAGGCAACATACTCAAGCGAACTGAGAGAAAGACTACAGCTAGACAAACAAAGGTTTGAGCAAGGAGCAACAGCTGATACACAAGGAACACAAGCGACTGATAGAGAGACGTAATCATTGCTACTACTTATCTGCCACCGAGACGACCCTACTTACCTATAGAAGACCTATTAAAATTGGCTAACAACAGTAATCCGATGTACATCTTAGGAGACTTTAACGCCAGGCACAGGATTTTCCACAATATGAGTAATAACGCCGTGGGAAACGCCCTTAATCAATTAATAAACCTAGGGAAAATGATTCATCTAGGTCCTAACTTTCCAACCTGGAGAAATCACAATACACAATCGACCCCAGACAAAATTTTTACCAACAACAAAGCCTTTTTCAATTACCATTTAAAACAAGGACCTCTCACAGGCAGTGACCATCTGCCAATTATACTAACACTGTCAACAAGCCCCATACAGATACCAATAAAAAAGAGACTGAAAATGAGTAAAACAGACTGGGACAGCTTCAAAGACGACTTAGGTAATCACCACTCGATTAACCTACAAGGGAAAACAACAGAAGACAGACTCAGAAATGGACAGACTGCACCCAGCAATAAAAACATCTATAACCAAACACACTCCTACTTCACACTTTAGAACATTACCCAACAACAGACTACCAGAAGAAGTTAAATTAATCCAAACCCATTACAATGAAATAAACACGTATATGGAAAGACACGGCAGTAACAGATGGCTATATACGACGCAGACAGCACTACAGATAAAAGTAAGAGACGCATGTAAGGAAGCAAACAATAAAAAATGGAATGATATTATAATGGCGGCTGGCAAGACTAAAGACACAAAAACATTTTGGACTTCCATAAACAAGATGATGGGGCACAACAAGCAAAAACCACCATACATTAAAGACCAAAATGGAACAAAACTGTACGAGGAAAATGAACAAGAGTCAGCATTCAAAAGGGAATGGGTGAAAGTTTTTAAAATATGAGATGAGGAAAATGAAGATTTTGATAGTGAACACGAAGAAAGGATAGAAGAAGAAATGGGAAGACAAATACATAGAATCACCCCAAGGCAATATATAGACTATAACTTATTACCTAATAATCAAATAATAACCATGGGAGAAATGATGCACTGTCTGAGGAAGTTTAAGGAAAAAGCCCCCGGGCTCACAGGTATTACACGAAATATGATCATGAATCTACCTGAAAACATCTTAAAAACACTACTAAACATTTATAACGCATGCTCAATAACCTGTTACTTTCCAGACAAACTAAAATATGCTAAAATGATATTTATTCCCAAGGAGGGTAAGGACAATAAGGAAATATTAAACTACAGGCCAATATCTTTATTAGAAATTACCGGGAAACTGCTGGAAAAATTTTAAGTTCAAGACTTATAACCTTTTTAACACAACATGGGAAAACTAACTATAGACAACATGGATTTATGCCCAATAGAAATACCCTAACTGCAATAGCTACAATAACGGAAATAATTGCAATAGAAAAAAGCAAGGGGAACCAGATCAATATAATTTTAAGGGACGTTTCTAAGGCTTTTGATAAAGTTTGACATTTAGGCTTAAAATATAAAATATTAAAATTGGGACTTAACGAACACTTGCTAAGAATATTGTGTAACTATTTAGATGATAGGAGAGCACAAATTCAAATTGGAAACTTTATGGGAACTATGTTTAATCTTGAGAGTGGAGTACCTCAAGGAGAAAGCTTTTCTCCAACACTATATACAATTTATACCTCAGACACACCTCAACCTTCCCCCTTTAGCGAATATGTAATGTTTGCTGATGATATTACTCAAATAGTATCATACCCAGGAAAATCAACCCAATTTATGGCACTCTACAAGGTAAGAGCGATAAAAAATATAAATGATTTTGAGAAAAAATGGAAAATCAGGACAAATAAGAACAAATTCAAGATAATTCCAATAGCCAAGATCAAAACAAGTCCAGTAATAGTCGACCAGGAACTATACCCATACGACACTGAAGGCAGGATGCTTGGACTAAAACTAACAAAAAGAGGATATATAACATACTTAAAAGATAAAGAACGACAGGCAAGAATAAGATTATCAAAAATAAAACGCTTTAAGAACCTTAGCATTAATAACAAAAGAAAGATTTATATAGCCCTTGTCAAATCAATTATGGACTACCCACCCATCCCATTGAACACTCTTAGTAAAACGAGCATTAAAAGGTTACAAACAGTACAAAATATAGCCCTCAGATTTATATATAACATAAAATATACCGACCATATCAATAATGAACAGCTACACAAGAGAGCAAACCTCCTAGCAATCAATGTAGAAATACACAACAAAGCTGCAAATATAGACAACGACGAATTCCAAGAACACAGTTGGTTTAAATCACCCAGGAAGAAAGTAATTGAACCATCTCCTGCCCCAATATACACATAAAACATTAATAGAGAGAATAAAAGATGAGAGTGACCTACCAGCTCCACTAAGAACCTGGCAGGCCTCTCCATACAGTGTACCTTTAGACTAACATAACTAACATTTAACATTTAACTAACATCTTAGCAAAAATAATAATATATATGTGTGATTACCCTCCCAGCTACATCAGCCCCAATTATACTGTACACATATACACATAAAACATTAATAGAGAAAATAAAAGATGAGAGTGACCTACCAGCTCCACTAAGAACCTGGCAGGCCTCTCCATACAGTGTACCTTTAGACTAACACAACTAACACTTAACTAACACCTCAAAAAAAAAATAAATAAAAAACAAATGTGACTACCCTCCCAGTTACACAAGGACCTGGGCGGGCTCACTAACTCCAACAATAATAAAAATAATAATAATAAGCAGCATTATATAAATAAACCAATATTAATACAAAGGTCTGACGACCCAAGGGAGCAGAACAAAGACAAAACACCAATAAGAAAGATGAAGCGATCTGGTTGAGCCCAGATTCTTTCTACTCCTACTGTATTTCAGTTTCACCACTTTTCCTTCAACCCCTAATAATCTTCTTTCACCTCATAACTAAAGACGTCGTATCGTATCGACCTGCCTTCTTTCTACCCACACCAACCAGCAAGCAACACCTACTCCTCCTCCACCTGCCTGGCGGTCCTCGCTCCCTCAGGCGAGCATGGTGACCCACAAGCTGTCCTCCTCTGAGCACCCTCACCAACCAGCTCTCTCTACATCACGCTTGTAACCATGCTGCCTTCCCAGCACGAAGCTGCATTGTACATCCAATACAACATGTATACATGAGAGCACATTGTGAGTTTCCTTTCTCCATCCCATCCTGAGTGTGAACCAAACATCTTGAACCCCACAGTACCCAAAAAAAGTTGTATTTAAAAGTCATGAATTCCCTCAGGATATATATATATATATATATATATATATATTGTTTACGAGTTGGGGATTTAGAATATAGTTATACGTCTACCCAGATCCCAACAGGTAACAACAATAAAAAAAAAACAAAGACAATCGGACTATAAAAGGGTAGACAAAGGATGCGAGTTTTCGTTGTATATAATAGAGTACCATAAATCCCTTAACAAAATATTCAGCTTATAAATTACCCTTAACCAAACTTAACCTAAACATTAACAGTATATACATATTAATAAACATAAAACAATCTCGAAGCAAGTGGACGTGGGGAAATTAATACAAGATAATAGTACTTAAGTGAGGAGCTGAGATGGCTGACGAGTAAGGCTGAGTATTGTAGAAGACGGTAGGTAGTCACTGCACGTAGGTTTAGAGGATAGATGATCCTGTGGTCACTTCCCAGAGCCAAGTGCTCTCTCCTCGAATTGGAGCTGACAAAGAAGACTGAGGAGGTGACGCAACAACCAGGATAGGGAGAAGGGAAACCTCGGAGTGGTAACTAAGACGAGTCATACTCGTGTCTCGTCCCTAGATGGCGTTGCTCGTGGTGCTGGGTAGGTAGATCAGGACAATAGATGGCGTGGTTCGTAGTGCGGGGTGGAGGGGTTCGTAACAATGTATATGAACTGTTACACACTGTTGACAAGTACTGTATATATATATGGAATTTCTTACACAATGCTGACAAGTACTGTATGTGTATGGGCTCTGTTACACACACTGTAGACAAGTACTGTATATGAATGATCTTGCACACTGTTGACAAGTACTCTATATGTATGGACTGTTACACACTGTTGACAAGTACTGTATATGTATGGACTGTTGCACACTGTTGACAAGTACTGTATATGTATGGACTGTTACACACTGTTGACAAGTACTGTATATGTATGGACTGTTACACACTGTTGACAAGTACTGTATATGTATGGACTGTTGCACACTGTTGACAAGTACTGTATATGTATGGACTGTTACACACTGTTGACAAGTACTGTATATGTATGGACTGTTACACACTGTTGACAAGTACTGTATATGTATGTACTCTTACACACTGTTGACAAGTACTGTATATGTATGGACTGTTGCATAATGTTGACAAGTACTGTATATGTATGTACTCTTACACACTGTTGACGAGTACTGTATATGTATAGGCTCTGTTACACACTGTTGACAAGTAATGTACATGTGTGGACTGTTACTTACTGTTGACAAGTACTGATACACTCTGTTGACAAGTACTGTATATGTATGGACTGTTACACACTGTTTACAAGTACTGTACATGTATGGGCTCTGGTACACACTGTTGACAAGTACTGTATATGTATGGACTATGTTACACACTGTTGACAAGTACTGTATATGTATGGCCTCTGCTACACACTGTTGACAAGTACTGTATATGTATAGACTGTTACACACTGTTGACAAGTACTGTTACACACTGTGGACAAGTACTGTACATGTATGGGCTTTGTTACACACTGTTGACACGTACTGTTACACACTGTTGACATGTACTGTATATGTATGGGCTTTGTTACACACTGTTGACAAGTACTGTATATTTATTGACTGTTACACACTGTTGACAAGTACTGTTACACATTGTTGACAAGTACTGTAAATGTATGGGCTCTGTTACACACTGTTGACAAGTACTGTTACACACTGTCGACAAGTACTGTACATGTATGGGCTTTGTTACACAATGTTGACAAGTATTGTACATGAATGGGCTCTGTTACACACTGTTGACATGTATTGTTACACACTGATGACAGGTACTGTATATGTATGGAATGTTACATGCTGTTGACAAGTACTGTATATGTATGGACTGTTAAATACTGTTGACATGTACTGTATATGTATGGACAGTTACACACTGTTGACAAGTACAGTATATGTATGGACTGTTACATACTGTTGACAAGTACTGTATATGTATGGACTGTTACATACTGTTGACAAGTACTGTATATGGGTGGACTGTTACACACTGTTGACAAGTACTGTATATGTATGGACTGTTAAACACTGTTGACAAATACTGTATATGTATGGACTGTTGCACACTGTTGACAAGTACTCTATATATATGGACTGTTACACACTGTTGACAAGTACTGTATATGTATGGACTGTTGCATACTGTTGACAATTACTCTATATGTATGTACTCTTACACACTGTTGACGAGTACTGTATATGTATAGGCTCTGTTACACAATGTTGACAAGTACTGTGCATGTATGGACTGTTACTTACTGTTGACAAGTACTGATACACTCTGTTGACAAGTACAGTATATGTATAGGATCTGTTACACACTGTTGACAAGTACTGTATATGTATGGACTGTTACACACTGTTTACAAGTACTGTACATGTATGGGCTCTGTTACACACTGTTGACAAGTACTGTATATGTATGGACTATGTTACACACTATTGATAAGTACTGTATATGTATGGACTCTTAAAACACTGTTGACAAGTACTGTATATTTATGGGCTCCGTTACACACTGTTGACAAGTACTGTACATGCATGGGCTCTGTTACACACTGTTCTCAAGTGCTGTATATGTATTGTCTCTGTTACACTCTGTTGACAAGTACTATATATGCATGGGCTCTGTTACACACTGTTGATAAGTACTGTATATGTATAGACTGTTACACACTGTTGACAAGTACTGTTACACATTGTTGACAAGTACTGTATATATATGGGCTCTGTTATACACTGTTGACAAGTACTGTATATGTATAGACTGTTACACACTGTTGACAAGTACTGTTACACATTGTTGACAAGTACTGTAAATGTATGGGCTCTGTTACACACTGTTGACAAGTACGACAAGTACTGTTACACACTGTGGACAAGTACTGTACATGTATGGGCTTTGTTACACACTGTTGACAAGTATTGTATATGAATGGGCTCTGTTACACACTGTTGACATGTACTGTGTATGTATGGAATGTTACACGCTGTTGACAAGTACTGTATATGTATGGACTGTTACACACTGTTGACAAGTACTGTATATGTATGGACTGTTACACACTGTTGACAAGTACTGTATATGTATGGACTGTTACACACTGTTGACAAGTACTGTATATGTATGGACTGTTACATACGGCTGACAAGTACTGTATATGTATGGACTGTTACACACTGTTGACAGGTACTGTATATGTATGGACTGTTACATACGGCTGACAAGTACTGTATATGTATGGACTGTTACACACTGTTGACAGGTACTGTATATGTATGAAATGTTACACACTGTTGACAAGTATTGTATATGTATGGACTGTTACATACTGTTGACAAGTACTGTATCTAGAAGTGTAAGTAACAAGAGTGCAGAGGTCTTATTGCAACTGAATCTTGCGCTAGTCAGGCCGCACCTCGATTATGCGGTTCAGTTCTGGTGCCCCTATTATAGAACGGATATAATTTCACTAGAGTCGGTGCAGCGAAGAATGACAAAAATGATTCCGGGACTTAGAAACCTTCCATATCAGGATTGGTTAAAGAAACTTAACTTGCATTCCCTAGAAAGACGAAGAGTCCGGGGAGATATGATAGAAGTATTTAAGTGGGTGAAAGGAATCAATAAAGGGGATATAGATAAAGTTCTTATAATATCCGAGCAGGATAGGACTCGGAGCAATGGATTCAAGTTGGATAAGTTTAGGTTTAGGAGGAAGATAGGAAGAAACTGGTTCACAAATAGGGTGGTGGACGAGTGGAACAAGGTTAGCAACTTTGTAGTAAGTGCAGGAACTCTGGAAAGTTTCAAAAGGAGGCTAGATAGATTCATGGATGATAGAGAGTGGTAGTAACTCTCGACAGGAGCTGCCATGCACAGGCCAACCGGCGTATTGCAGACTCCTTATTTTTTCATGTTCTTCTTCTTATGAATGAACTGTTACACACTGTTGACATGTACTATATATGTATGGACAATTACACACTGT
Source organism: Homarus americanus (assembly GCF_018991925.1). Classification (NCBI taxonomy): domain Eukaryota; kingdom Metazoa; phylum Arthropoda; class Malacostraca; order Decapoda; family Nephropidae; genus Homarus; species Homarus americanus. Next base: position 19,592 of record NW_024747022.1, read on the forward strand.
TGACAAGTACAGTATATGTATGGACTGTTACACACTGTTGACATGTACTGTTACACACTGTTGACAAGTACTGTATATGTATGGACTGTTACACACTGTTGACAAGTATTGTAAATGTATGGACTGTTACATACTGTTGACAAGTACTGTATATGTATGGACTGTTACACACTGTTAACAAGTACTGTACAAGTAAGGGCTCTGTCACACACTGTTGACAAGTACTGTATATATATGGGATCTGTTACACACTATTGACAAGTACTGTATATGTATGGACTGTTACACACTGTTAACAAGTACTGTATATATATGGACTGTTACACACTGTTGACATGTACTGTACATGTATGGGCTCTGTTACACTCTGGTCTCAAGCACTGTATATGTATGGACTCTGTTACACTGTTGACAAGTACTGTATATGTATGGACTGTTACATACTGTTGACAAGTACTGTAAACGCCTTAGTTAAGGACGTTTAGGTGACGGGCAAGTCGAAGAGAATTATTGAAACCCGTCTTTTGACGCATTCAATATTTATTGATGTGGTCAAAACCTGCAGACAACAAGGCGTTCATTAGTATTACATTGTGATCTATCTGACACATAATTAGTTAGTCTCACACAATTTATCTTAATTATAATTGATTATTGAGCATAATGACATAATACAAAGTTCATAACTCTATTAATCTTAGCTATACTTCATTTCGCGTTGTCTTATTGCTCCAGATAAGGTAGGAACGAGTGGGCATAATTAGTCCACAATATTTCAGTACTGAGGGGTATGTCATCACTTTGGCTGTACTTACAAGTGCGGGTCAATGCGAACCAGTATGGTGTTCCAAGGGAAGATAGTTCTGTGTAAATTGTTCCAGTACAAAACTCGGCCAGGATTGGGAGTTGTTCTTCACCACTGCTAGCAGAGTGTTGATCCTCACAGCATCACTTTAGGGGGCAGTCTCCTAGAGTCCAGGTGGCCACGCCGCCTTTTAAATCATGCATTAGCAGAGTCATGATCTCTTCTCCGTAAACACCGCCCACCCCCTAATCTTTGTTCGGGTAAGGCAGCAAAAACGTCAGCACTGACACTAGTGTTGACGCCAGCGATGAAAACACTCCCGGCGATGCCAGCACTTATGCCAGTAGCGATGACAGTCCCGGTGGTAAACAGTCCACGTGGCCACGCCGCCGTGAACACCGCTCACCCCCTAATCTTTGTTCGGGTAAGGCAGTATAATGTGAGCACTGACGCCAGCGGTGAAAACACTCCCGGTGGTAAACACAGCCCCCCCCAGTCGCTACATCTGGTGTGGTAACAGGCCGCGTGTGGGATGGGGGAGGCACATGGTTGTTGACAACAATGATAAAGCCAGCGGCGATAACAAGTACTGTTACACACTGTTGACAAGTACTGTATATGTATGGGATCTGTTACACACTGTTGAAAAGTACTGTATATGTATGGACTGTTACATACTGTTGACAAGTACTGTTACACACTTAAGACAAGTAATGTATATGAATGTAATGTTACACACTGTTGACAAGTTCTGCATATGTATGGACTGTTACACACTGTTGACAAGTACTGTATATGTATGGGCTCTGGTACACACTGTTGACAAGTACTGTACATGTATGGACTGTTTCACACTGTTGACAAGTACTGTACATGTATGGACTGTTACACACTGTTGACAAGTACTGTTACACACTGTTCACAAGTACTGTATATGTATGGATTATTACACACTGTTGACAAGTACTGTATGTGTATGGGCTCTGTTACACACTTTTGATAAGTACTGGATATGTATGGACTCTGTTACACACTGTTGACAATTAATGCATATGTATGGGCTCTGTTACACACTGTTGACAAGTACTGTTATGCACAGTTGACAAGTACTGTATATGTATGGACTGTTACACACTGTTGACAAGTACTGTATATGTATGGACTGTTACACACTGTTGACAAGTACTGTATATGTATGGACTGTTACACACTGTTGACAAGTACTGTATATGTATGTATTGTTACACACTGTTGGCAAGTACTGTATATGTATGGGCTCTGTTATACACTGTTGACAAGTACTATACATGTATGGACTGTTACACACTGTTGACAAGTACTGTATATGTATGGGCTGTTACTCACTGTTAACAATTACTGTACATGTATGGGCTCTGTTACTCACTGTTGACAAGTACTGTATATGTATGGACTATGGTACACACTGTTGACAAGTACTGTATATGTATGGACTATTACACACTGTTGACAAGTACTGTACATGTATGGGCTCTGTTATACACTGTTGACAAGTACTGTATATGTATGGAGTGTTGCACACTGTTGGCAAGTACTGTTACACACTGCTGAGAAGTACTGTAAATACTGTAAATGTATGGGCTCTGTTATACACTGTTGATAAGTACTGTACATGTATGGGCTCTGTTACACACTGTTGACAAGTACTGTTACACACTGTTTACAAGTACTGTATATGTATGGGCTCTGTTACAAACTGTTGACAAGTACTGTTACACACTGTTGACAAGTACTGTATATGTATGGACTGTGTTACACACTGTTGACAAGTACTGTACATGTATGGGCTCTGTTACTCACTGTTGACAAGTACTGTATATGTATGGACTGTTACACACTGTTGACAAGTACTGTATATATATGGACTGTTACACACTGTTGACAAGTACTGTACATGTATGGGCTCTGTTACACACTGTTGACAAGTACTGTTACACACTGTTGACAAGTACTGTGTATATATGGATTGTTACACACTCTTGACAAGTACTGTATATGTATAAACGCCAATCAGACCGTTAGATGGTGAATAATACTTCTCACGTCGTACACGAACATTATATGTTGGTCAAACCTGTTGAATACAATTCATTAGTATTTCAAATAAGTCATACATAGGCACTCTTACATAAATGTTTAATCCAATATATATGGATATGTAATTAGTCTAATATTAACACAAAATCAATGACACAGTCTACCTGTGTACACAATAAGTACTAGTTAAACTTACGTGTTGAAAGTCTAGAGAGAAGCCAGGGTAGGTGTTGACTCTAAGATATGGGTAGCTATACTGAAATGCTCACCCTATAGCCTGGACCCTTGGCTGGTCAGCTATGGCTGAGTCAGGTGATTATAATTATACATAAACAAACTCCCTTCACACCCTCCAACCTCCTTCTGGGCCTCTCATCTTCAACCATCTCAACACTCTACATTGCATATGGGCACGCACGCCCAATAAACATGACATGAGTTACAGCCTAACATAACATTTGTTTATATGTCATCATAATTATGTAGCTCTTGCGTTAACAATATGTATGGACTGTTACACACTGTTGACAAGTACTGTATATATATGTATATGAACTGTTACACACTGTTGACAAGTACTGTATATGTATGGGCTCTGTTACACACTGTAGACAAGTACTGTATATGAATGATCTTGCACACTGTTGACAAGTACTCTATATGTATGGACCGTTACACACTGTTGCCAAGTACTGTATATGTATGGACTGTCACAGACTGTTGACAAGTACTGTATAAGTATGGACTGTTTCACACTGCTGACATGCACTGTATATGTATGGACTGTTACAGACTGTTGACAAGTACTGTATATATATTTGGACTGTTACACACTGTTGACAAGTACTGTATATGTATGGACTATTTCACACTGTTGACAAGTACTGTACATGTATGGGGTCTGTTATACACTGTTGACAAGTACTCTATATATATGGAGTGTTACACACTGTTGACAAGTACTGTATATATATATATGAACTGTTACACACTGTTGACAAGTACTGTATATGTATGGGCTCTGTTACACACTGCTGACATATACTGTATATGTATGGACTGTTACAGACTGTTGACAAGTACTGTATATATATTTGGACTGTTACACACTGTTGACAAGTACTGTATATGTATGGACTCTGTTACATACTATTGACAAGCACTGTATATGTATGGAATGTTACACACTGTTGACAAGTTCTGTATATGTATGGAGTGTTACACACTGTTGACAAGTACTGTATATGTATGGACTGTTATACACTGTTGACAAGTACTGTATATGTATGGACTCTGTTACACTGTTGACAAGTACTGTATATGTATGGGCACTGTTACACACTGTTGACAAGTACTGTTACACACTTTTGACATGTACTTTAAATGTATGGGCTCTGTTTCACACTGTTGACAAGTACTGTTACACCCTGTGCACAAGTACTGTATATGTATGGGCTCTGTTACACACTGTTGACAAGTACTGTATATGTATGGGCTCTGTTATGCACTGTTGACAAGTACTGTTACACAATGTTGACAAGTACTGTATATGTATGGACTCTGTTACACACTGTTGACAAGTACTGTTACACACTGCTGACAAATACCGTATATGTATGGACTGTTACACACTGTTAACAAGTACTCTATATGTATGGTCTGTTACACACTGTTGACAAGTACTGTATATGTATGGACTGTTACACACTGTTAACAAGTACTGTATATGTATGGACTGTTACACACTGTTGACAAGTACTGTATATGTATGGACAATTACACACTATTGACAAGTACTGTATATGTATGGACTGTTACACACTGTTGACAAGTACTGTATATGTATGGACTGTTACACACTGTTGACAAGTACTACATACGTATGGACTCTGTTACATAATATTGACAAGTACTGTATATGTATGGACTGTTACACACTGTTGACAAGTACTGTATATGTATGGTCTGTTACATACTGTTGACAAGTACGTACTGTATATGTATGGACTGTTACACACTGTTGACAAGTACTGTATATCTATGGACTCTGTTACACACTGTTGACAAGTATTGTATATGTATGGACTGTTACAAACTGTTGAAAAGTACTGGATATGTATGGAATGTTACACACTGTTGACAAGTACTGTACATGTAAACGCCTTAGTTAAGGACGTTCAGGTTACGGGCAAGTCGAAGGGAATGATTGAAACCCGTCTTTTGACGCATTCAATTTTTATTGATGTGGTCAAAACCTACAGAGGAGAAGGCGTTCATAATATTACAAGGTGATCCATCTGATACTTAATTAGTAAGTCTCACACAATTTTATCTTAATTATAATTTACTAAACATACTGACATAACACAAAGTTCAAAACTCTATTAATCTTAGCTTCGCTTCATTCTGCATTGTCTTATTACTCCAGGTTAGGCAGAAACGAGTAGGCTTAATTAGTCAACAATATTTCAGTACCGAGGGGTATGTGACTGGCCTTCGGAACTCCCTAGATACGGTTCGTACAAGCACCTGGCGCACTAGACTGGCTCCCGGGGCTGTTGTCGACCCTGCCCAATGGCCGTTTGTTGCCAGGAAGATCTTCTCCGGTGACGAAGACAAGGTCGCCTTTCTGGAAATTACAGGTTGGTTCTATGTACCTCTGTCCTTTGCGGAGTAGTGGAAGGTACTTCCTCACCTAGCGTTTCCAGAAGCGGTCTGCTAGGAACTGCACATGCCGCCACCGTCGTTGATGTAAGTCTTTCAGAAGACATCCTCCCATTGGCAGATCAACATGTGGGCCACCGTGGAGAATGTGGGCTGGTGTAAACGCTTCCAGGTCTCTCATGTCGCTCGACGCAGGTGTGATGGTTCGACTATTTATTATTGTTTCCACTTCACAAATAGCATCTGCAGTCAGTATTCATCCAGGACTTGTGTCCATAGAATCGTTCTGAGAACCTTCTGACTGTTCAAATTTGCCATTCCCAAACTCCAAACGTCACGCTGTTTCTCTTTCTTTCCCCTTTGTGAAATACGCCTTCAGCATTTCAGTCACAGTTCGTTGCACTTCTGCCATCATGTTGGACCCGGGATTCTGGTTAGGTGCTGAGCATTCAGGTTCAGGCAGAGGGTGGCCCCCTTCAGCTTCTGTTGCCGTAAAGTCGCGGTTGTTCAGCTCTGGAGTGACAACTTCTACCTCTGGGTCTCGGTCACCTTTATCCTTGTTCACCTTTCCCCTTCGTTGCTCAGGATCCATTTCCACAACCTCTTGTCCTTTTATTGATATTCATTTGCAGCTCCGGTTAGGTCTCAAAGTTAGTTCGGTGAACCAATACTCACCGCCTGTATTTGGTGGTAAAGCTCGCTGCTTGTATTTATGTTTGATGATAGCAGGTCACTGTTGGTTGCTCGTGGTGTAACACGTGGCACTTCACTGCTGGCTTCTTATGGTGTTGCAAGTGGCAGGTTACTGCCGATTGCTTATGATGTTACACGTGGATCACCACAGGTTGCTTACGGTGTTAAAAGTGATCACTGCAGGTTGCTTGCAGTGTTACAAGCCGATGACAGCCGATTGCTTAGCAGGTCACTGCCGGTTGCTTACAATGTCACAAGTGTCATGTCACTGCCGGTTGCTTATGGTGTTACAAGTGGCATTTCACTGCCGGTTGCTTACGGTGTCACAAGTGGTATTTCACTGCCGGTTGTTTACGGTGTCACAAGTGGCATTTCACTGCCGGTTGTTTACAGTGTTACAAGTGGCATTTCACTGCCGGTTGTTTACGATGTTACAAGTAAATTTAATCAAGCTTACTGTGTACTTCGTCGAGTTGGTTATTTGTTACCTTAAAACCGGTGGTAATGAATCAATTTTCCTTTCCTTCGTAATCTCAGTAGCAGGCGGCAGCTCTGCCTGTACGAAAAGGAATACTCGCAGCCTGTGGTCCACACTCATATGACAGCGTCCCGACCAGTGCTGCTGCAATGTATGTTTCCAATTTAAGGGTACAATTATGCAATACCAAAGGAGGACATGAAATTCAGATATCATTCGACGATTTCCTTATTTTACGTAAGGTTAGTAACATATTAATTCGTTGCTGATGCAGTAGAAAAGGCGATGAGGTTGACATGTCAACGGATATGGTCATTCTGGTACCATCGTGTACACTGATTAGTGCTTCTGAGGTTTTCGTCTGGCAACCACTATGTAAGGCTCCTTATATCATCGGCGAATATCGTCTCACATTTGGTCTAATTGTATTTGTTATGATAAATTAGTTTACTTACTTCCTTTGGATAAGTGTTCCATGCACCAGTTTCGTACCGTTTCATACAAAAAACGGAAACTGGTATCGTTCAAGAAAATCTACTTAATATTTCTTAATACACTCCTGTATTTACGACCTTGGATCACGGTTATGTTAAACTGTAACAAATTAACTCCGACTAGATTGTCTGTGTATTGAATCTCATAGTACAAGCTTCTTTTAGGATTACTGTTCACTAACATCTTTGGTGTTGCTTGTGAATTAAGAGGCTCTGATTCATGTAGTCATCTGCCTGTCTTGGTAATTGGTGCATTTACTGTCGTTATTACACACTCAATCAACATAAATAATATCTTTATGTGGATTACATGTATGTGCAAGTGAACTGATGTTCAACTAGAGGTTCTCTGCAATACTTCTATATTTGGTGAAATCCTATGCATACCACATGGGTGCACGGAGATTATTTAATGCTTGTGAGAGTCAACGTCTAACATATTCTCAACAACTGACATCTCCAGGTTATGCCTCCTCGTCCCCGTTTCCAAGAAGATTGGTTAGCGAAGGACGTTTTGCTGTTGACTAGCTTGAGTACCAGGAACTCTGACCGAGGCATATAGTCAGGTATTCCATAAATATTTAAGTGCCGAGACATCATCGTTGAAACGCCACCGCACCTCAAGACAGCATACGGGTAAGGCAGAACTCCTCAAAGCTAGCACCTCTGCTCCGGGTGGCACGTTTGCTCATTGTGGTCAGCCTGGCGGCGGTGCCTTTGATCAACCTGACACGTCTTCACCCTGCCGGGGCCATACTGAGTGCCGCGGCGAAGGCAACTGTCCTATTTGCAGCGTTTACTTTTATCCTCTTCGCCACTGATCGGCTTGTTAGCCGCTTGGGCGATCGGTCACGACTCTTTTCCTTTATATTCTTCACCAAAAGGTCGGCTCGCTAGCCGCCCAGGCGATCGGTCACGTCTCTGTCACGCACTGTTGGCAAATACTGGGCATGCACCGGCTCCTGAATGTACCTGAACCCGCTCCAGTGTTGGTCAAGTCTTCTCTTGAAAGAGCTCACACTCGGTGCTGTCACAACACTCTCTGGTAGATTGTTCCAAGAGTTTACAACCCTTACTCCGAAAAAGTTTGCCCTCACGGTTTTCCGGACTTGCGGCTTCTTCAATCTTGAGCTGTGACCCCTTGTGGGGCGAGCGTCCGCCAGCTCCAAGTAAGGACACTCAACTGAGTAGTGCCCCCTGAGATGCTTATAAACCTCAACTAGGTCCCCCCTTGCCCGCCTGTAGTATAAGCTAGGCAAGTTCAGGCGCTCCAATCTCTCAGGGTAGCTGAGATGCCGAAGTGCAGGCACCAGTTTGGTGGCCCTCCTTTGAACATTTTCAACCAACTGACAGTCCCTAGCATATCTCGGGGACTAGATGGGGTGACAGTACTCCAGATGGGGAAGCACTTCACTCCTGAAGATCGTCACGAGGGACGGACCGTCTAGATATCTGAACGACCTTCTTATAAGACCCAATAATTTATTTGCCTGATTTACCTTCTTCTCACAATGGCCCGAGAACTTCAGCTCATTGTCAACATACACACCTAGGTCCTTCTCACACACAGTCTCAACTAGTACATTTTCTTCATCCCGTTGGGACATATGGTACGCCTCCTTACCGTTGGTACGCCCCAGGTGCATCCTCTTACACTTCGTGACATTGAATCTCAGCAGCCATTCCTTCGACCATTCCTGGAGCCCACAGAGGTCCTTCTGCAGCTCTACACAGTCCGTTTGGTTCTTAATTTCCCGAAATAACTTGGCGTCATCGGCAAACATTTGTATGGAGGAGTGTACAACGTCAGGCATATCATTTATGAAACAAACAAACAACAGCGGGCCCAATACACTACCCTGCGGTACCCCACTTGTTACAGGTACAGATGACGATTTCGTGCCATTAATCACCACACACTGCTTGCGGTCATGTAGAAAGTCTTCTATCCACGCTAGGACATTTCCCCGAATTCCGTACCCTTCCAGTTTGATTTTCAGCCTTTCGTGGGGTACACCGTCGAAAGCCTTGATAAAATCTAGGTAAATATTGTCGATATTACCACCCCGTTCTAGAATATGGGTCCAAATATCCAATACCTTGATCAATTGTGTTAAGCAAGAGCGCCCCGGCATAAAACCGTGTTGGCAATCTTTTACAAGGTTGTTTCGTAGTAGATGTTCCATCGCGGCATCTCTGATAATACTCTCAAGTACTTTACATATTATGCTGGTCAGGCTCACCGGTCTATAGTTGTTCGTGGAGTGACTATCGCCCTTCTTGAAGATAGGACTCACATAAGCCACTTTCCATTCACTGGGGACCATTTGTTCATCCAGACATTTACAAAACAGAATCTTCAGGGGCTCTGCAAGCTCGTTGCACAGCTCTCTTAGCACTCAAGGATGCACCATGTCTGGTCCGGGACTCTTATGGACCTTTAGCCTGGACAGTTTATTTCTAATACCCTCTTCTGTGAACACAATGTGGGTCAGTGCTGTCTCGAACCGTCTGTCCTCAAACGCAGGAAGGTTAGTTGCATCCTCTCTTGTGAACACTGAGGAAAAGAAGCTGTTCAATGCCTCAGCTTTATCCTGGTCAGAATCTGCGTAACTACCATCTTCAAGCCTCAGGTCTGATACTCCTACTCGCGTTTTCAATTTCGACTTTGCATAGCGGTAAAACGCCTTTAGGTTTGACTTGACCTCGCGTGCAACCAGCATCTGGAACTCCTTTTCAGCCCTCCTACACTCTATCTTTGCTTGGTTTCTGGCTCTTGCATACATCCTCCTGTCTTGCTCATCGTTTGACCCAACCCACGTCTTGAATTTCTGGGTTTTCTTCTTAATTTTGTCGACCGCCGCATGGTTCATGTGTAGGGAGCCCCTCGTATTCCTAGAAGCACTAGGTTTGGTCTTGGGTATATATTTATCGATCAAATGGGTCATTTTACTAGTTATGATATTCAGCGTAGTGTCTGCGTTCTTGTACCTTAATAAGTCAGGCCAGTTGATACCCCTCATCTCTTCCCTCATCCCATTGTAATTTCCCTTGTAATATTTGCACCTTGGCCTGGCCTTATATTGAACTAGTTAACAGCTAAATCTGAATGACAACACTGTATGGTGACTGGTGCCAACTGGGGCAAGGTGTTCCAGTTTGGCCACCATACCCTCCTCGTTTGTTATGATGAGGTCAAGTGGCTTGGGTGTTTGCTCCCCTCTGTAATGTGTCGGGTCTCTCACATGTTGGAACAGAAAATTATCTCTCAGAGTTTTTACAAAAAGAGTAGCAGGGTTATTCAAGTCATTCGGGGTGGACTCGTTTCTCCAGTCGATGTCGCCATAGTTAAAGTCCCCCATGATAAGGAGGTGGCTAGGGTTGAGCATCGCCGCGTTGTTTATTAAGGTTCTTAAGTTCCTTTGATTTAGTGGGCCACAGTTTGGGGATCTGTAGATACACCCGACGATAAGTAAGTCCCCTCCCATTAATTTAATTTTACACCACTTGGACTCTTCAAAAACATCCTCTCCCTGTACCCTCGCCTGGGTGGCTCTAAGGTCTTGCCTAGCGTAGATAACCACACCCCTCTTGCAAGTTTCTTGAGAAAGGTTCGTAAATGAGTCATATCCAGCAATACTGAACTCACATTCCTCTGAGTCGATTCTCCTATTCTTGTACAACAGTTCTACAACACCTACAATATCTGGTTACAGGGTAGTCAGCTAATATACAGGTGTGGTTAAGAAATGCCATTGTTTACACGGCGCTCGCCCCCTCCTGTCCGGTAGGCTGAGCTGGTGCCGCCTCCCGGGTGGTGGGTTGAGTGGGTGGAGGGTGCACTGCTGCCCCCTGGCCCTGTGTCGGCACACTTGTTTCCACTACCCTCCCCCTGAGTATAACCCATGTACACCTGTCCCCGTTCCTCCTCGACTCCTCCCTCTTCTGCTTCAAGTCCTGCAGGAGCTTCTTGTGCTGTTCCCTCTGCATTACCGTGCGGTCTGGGTGAATAAATACATCCCGAAATGCCTCGCTCCTTGCTAAGTTTTTTGCCTGCCGAATAACTTGCCATTTCTCCTCCTCACTCCCTAGTGTGATCCTGAGGGGGCGAGGCTTAGCCCCCTGCTTTTGTCCCAGCCTCCTCACATCCTGAGGGGTTGCTGGAATCTTCAGAACCTCTGTGCAAATATTTTGAAACAGCACCTTGTCGTGTGTTTCCTTACTCACAGTTCCCTCCGCCTGGCTCTCTGGGACTCCAAAAACTATTACATTGTTCCTGCGCTGGAGCCGTTCCTGGTGTTCCTCCTCTCCCCTAACACTAGGTCCGTTAATTTTCATTTCTTCGACACACTTTTTCAAAGTACCAATCTGCTGTAGAACCTGTACTGATTCTTCATTACTCTCCGCCCCCCCCCCGTGGCCCTCCTAATACGTCAGCATAACTCCTCTTAGCAACCACCTCCATTCTATTAGCTACTTCCTCAGTCTTAGCAAGGATCTCTTTCCCAACTTGCTCCAGTTTGTCAACCAGCAGGGCTCCTGCTTCATCTATTTTCGTCCCTAGAGAACTCGTTCCCTTATCGCTTCGTTCACCTTGACTATGCAGCCAGAGCAATACCAGCAACAGCCATCATGCTTTACGGCAGTTAGTAACTTCCTAAACGTTGCATTAGTTAGGCCTGTATCCTCCATATCCGACGTCTCCCTGCAGTAATCACATATCAAACTCATGGTTGTTGTTGTTGTGGGGGGGGGGGTGCAGACTGTGTATAAATCTACACCTATTTCAATAAAAATAAAGAGAGAAAAAGTACTTAGCTACTCTCTGTTGCCTATAGAGTTGTCGTCTGTGACTGCGTACACTGTATCTCCCTGTGAATGGTGTATTGTAGGCACAGTTTCAGTCCTTGAGAAAGCACACAATCAACATAAAATTTAAAGTCTCTGTGGCACCTATGACACGACTTGGTTTCAGCTGGCACGGTGCCTTTCCAGCTTGCCTGCTAGTGAGCGCTCACTTTAAGTTATTTACAACTTCAACGGTCACTGATGACACTATGAACTATCACTGTGTACACTGTATCTCCCTGTGAGTGGTGTATTATAAACACAGATTCAGTCCTTGAGAAAGCACACAAACAAAATAAAATTTAAAGTCTCTGTGGCACCTATGACACTAATAGGCTGGCAGTTGTCCTTACCAGCTCGATTGCCAATATGTATTCACTTTAAGTTATTATAGTCTCTTCTGCATTCACTGATGACAACTATGAACTGATTTAACTGAAGGCACAGTACTACACTCCCTGGTTGGCCTTTATCACAGCCGTGACCACAACACCCTAAAAAATAAAATAAAATAAAAGCTTTGTCATGTGGCAGTGATTGTGTGGTTATAGGCCTGTGACCCTGGCTGCACCTCCAACTCGGTGGAAATTGAGTTTTCAAAAATACAATCGTGTCTAGCATGAAAAGTCCTACATCGATTTACACTTTCACCTCACTAAGACGATCTTGACGAACTGGTTATATAAATGTATATGACCATCTCAATACGACCGCAGTTATCAAAAATATCTACGGTAGTGGGCAGAGCCTAGTAACCATCAGTTGATGCAGTTTTGAGGAAGCAACAGACAAGTTGCGAGAACAAGCTCTTCTACGTTACAAAGAAATAATTCATCGTTATATAAACTACCTTGTCCTCCATAATATATTAACGATTAATTTAGGTCAATATGTATAAAACTTTAATAATTGGTGTTGTGCAAAGAAGACTATGGAGCACTCAGCGTGGATCAAGCCCAGGATGACATCACGGTTTGTAGTAGAGTGGCAGCTGTCAACGTCCACCAAAAAGTCGCACGACTCCCAAGCTCGCGGTTAAAACTTACAGCCGCATAACCAGAATTTTGAACGTCGTTCAGCCGGCCGAAATGTAATGACCACGATCATACACATCAGTTAACATAAAATCAAACTATTCATATTACGCTCAATAGCCAAGCCCACAAAAAAAATGTAGCTGTGCTTTCTTTATTTGAGTTTCCCATCTGAGGAGTCCGTTTTCTCATCACTTCAGGACGGCCGAGTCCTTCTTTTTCTCTCAACCTTAGATTCCACCCGAGACTTCGATATTTCTTAGTAACGACAATTTGAAATTACAACTGTGGTTGCAATTGTTGAAACTTAGATAGGTCTGATTACAGTTGGAACATTCAAGATCCATTGTGAGTGATGTTGAAAGCTTCAAATGTCCTTATTAGTAAGACTTGTCGAGTAAGTGAGTGTCGAGTTTGTCAATATGAGTGGCATATCCTTATATCGTCGATGGGGATAGCCATGAATTCCAAGTGCTACTGAAGTTAGATTATTTTGATACCCAAACATGAGAGAATCGGATGTTTGTAGCTTAGTTAGTGTCAGTTGTCTATTTAAAAAAGTCATTAATCTCCTGAAAAGATTCTGTCAAACTCAAAATCTCCAAGACCTAACGGCTCTTCCCAGGAAAAATTCCTTGGCTGTGGTTTTTGGTTTCCTGTAAGTACAGTAATTTAGGTGTGAAGGTCATTACCCCTGTCTTATATTTCGACGGTATAAGTAATCTAGCGGACACACAGGCGAATGACTCGTGCAGGCCGCTGTAGGGCAGACCCATATGTGGCATTCACAGTATCATTACTCGATAATACTTTACAACTATCACCTCCATGGACAGTGACGGTGTAACGGGCCGAGTTTTCTCTTTTCAATAATTTACCATCCAGCTACTCTTTTCTGTTAGTATTCTATGTACTCATATACTTATTTGTTCTGTGTAGCATTCTTCCAATGAGTACCCTGTTTTATATACTTATTCTTCTTCCATTCTTTAACTATATATATTTCTTAGTTTCAATGTTCTTACCTTTCTGAAGTATACTTTGTTTTATGTCTATTCTTATACATGGGTTAGTCTGGGGAACCATGTTATTCTTTGTACAACACTTTTTATACTTACAAAGGGTAGCTGCCACCACCCAGACTTTTCATTATATAACATAACTCATGGAAAGTTTTTGGGTAGTGTGGTAGATGTCTAGGCACGTGAGTAAGTATTATTTTCTGGGG
>NW_024747023.1:0-2776 GCF_018991925.1 Homarus americanus
CAGGGATCTGTATTAGGCCCTCTGCTGTTTGTTATATTCATTAATGATCTTGATTTAGGCATAACTAGTAGGATTAGTAAATTTGCAGATGATACCAAAATGGGGAGAGTGATAAATTCAGACAGTGACTTTGAACACCTTCAAAGAGATCTAGATACCTTACATGAGTGGTCAGTAGACTGGCAAATGAATTTTAATACTGATAAATGCAAGGTACTACAGATAGGAAGACGAATACAAACGTTAAGTATAAACTAGGTAACACGGAAATAGAAAACTCAGTTTGTGAAAAAGATCTAGGTGTATTTGTTAGCAACGACTTGAAACCTAGAAAACAATGTATTAGCGTTCGCAACAAGGCAAACAGGATTCTTGGGTTCATATCTGGGTCTGTGAGTAACAGAACTGCTGACGTTATCTTGAAACTTTACCTAGCATTAGTGAGGCCACACATGGATTATGCGGTTCAGTTCTGGTGTCCTTATTATAGAATGGACATAGATTCTTTAGAGAGAGTACAAAGAAGAATGACAAAAATGATCCATAATATTAGAAACCTTCCATATGAAGAAAGACTGAAAAGCTTAGGCTTACATTCATTAGAGGCGTAAGATTAGGGAGATATGATGGGGGTGTACAAGTGGGTAAGTGGGATTAACAAGGGTAAAATGGAAGATGTTCTGAAGCTCAGTAATAACAGAAATAACTAGAACAAATGGCTTTAAATTAGATAAATTCCGATTCAGAAAGGATATAGGCAAGCACTGGTTTGGTAATAGAGTTGTGGATATGTGGAATAGGCTACCGAGTGCTATAGTAGGATCGGGGACGCTAGGGAGCTTCAAGACGAAGTTGGATAGGCACATGGAAGTGCTGGGATGGGTGTGAAAGGGATCTGCCCTGTATGGGCCAGTCGGCCTCCTGCAGTATCCCACTTTCTTATGTTCTTATGTGCTAATACCAAGAAAGCAAATTGGAATTTATATTAAGATGAAATTGAAAAATGATTTTCGAACTATGAACCAGCAGAAGATATTGACCAACTAAACCAGGACCTTACTGATGCCATGCAACACGCAGCAGAGAAAGCGATACCAAAAGCAAACCCTACAAATAGACACCACAAAGACTACTGGCTCTACAATGACGAAGTCAGTGAACAGAATCACAAAATCAATAAATTCAGAAGACATCTCCGACAATACCCTTCCCCTGAGGGAGTGAAACTCTTGAGAGCTGCTGTTCAACATGCTCGTCAAATTATTCAGAAAATTAGGGAAGACAAATGGCTCGAGTGGTGTGCAACCTTTAATGCACACACCAGCCTGAGTGAACTCTGGAGAAAACTCAGGATAGCAACAGGAAAACTTCCCAGATCTCCAGCCCACCCCCAGCCACTACAGGAAGCAAATCGCTTGGCAGAGCACTTTGCAGAACGCTCGTCATCAGCTCAACTACCTCCTGTAATAAGACTTCATCTACAGCAAGTACAATTGGAGAGAGAAGTAGTAGTCAAACATGCAATTGAACAAGCTGACACTGCAGACTGTCTGTTTACAATAGAAGAAATCAGAAGGGCCAGGAAAACAAGCAAAGACACCGCTCCTGGCAGTGATGGTATAACCTATTCATTGCTCAGCAATGCAGGACTTGCTGGTGAACTTGCTCTCCTAACAGTTATAAACGCATCATGGTCAGCAGGCAAACTCCCGTCAGCTTGGAAAAGAGCAAACATTGTTCCTATTCCCAAACCCAATGATCCCCAGAATCTTAGACCAATATCACCAACAGTATGCATCGGCAAAACCGCCGAAAGGACATAACAAGGTATATACATACGGAGGAGGGTGAGATCAAGTCCACAATGGCCAGTTATTACATAATGACCCTACTTGAAGATTAGTAAGGTCATTACCTAATACCTGACCATTGTGGACTTGATCTCACCATCCTCTGTATATATATACCTTGTTATGTACTTCTCCTTAGTCTGTACTCATCCCTGAAGTGGTTGGGAACTTTGTGTTTTCTTGTTTCCTTGAGGTTACCAGCATATACCTGGATCACGCGCACCTACAGTGATTTACTTGCATATATACATATATATATATATATATATATATATATATATAACCGGTCGGAATTTGCTGGACTTTAATTTCACTTGACTTGGGGTTTATTAAAATTTAATAGATGGTAAAGGCAGTGGAAGCGCCCTTTGAGAAAAATCCTGAACCAGCACAAGAACACTTAAATCTACTACACAAAATGAACTGTCCGTGACCCGTGGAAGGATAGCGTCTGTGACTGGGATGAATGAGACACACTAAAAATTTAGACACTTATATTCCTCCAACACTACAACACAATCAAATAATGGTACACCAATATGCGCACCTCTTAACCTTAAACTTTAACCACTACTCTGGGGAATAAAAGTATACATGACATAGAAATTATTAGAAACACAGGCAACAATAAATTTGAAGTATCAAGAAATGTTGTTCGCCACATGAACAGGCCTTAAGGCTTTCACAAAATAATATCAGTCACTTAGAAATGGTACTAAAAAATAAGAAATTAAATACTCCACAATGAACAGGCCTTAAGGGTTTTCAACAAAATAATATCAGTCACTGAGGAATGGTAATAAAAATATAAGAAATTAAATACTTACAATGAATAGGCCTTAAGGGCTTTCAACAAAATAATATCAGTCACTGAGGAAATGGTAATAAAATTTAAGAAATTAAATACTCTACAATGAATAGGCCTT
>NW_024747024.1:0-2500 GCF_018991925.1 Homarus americanus
TATATTCATTAATGATCTTGATTTAGGTATAACTAGTAGGATTAGTAAATTTGAAGATGATACCAAAATGGGGAGAGTGATAAATTCTGACAGTGACTTTGAACACCTTCAAAGAGATCTAGATACCTTACATGAGTGGTCAGTAGACTGGCAAATGAATTTTAATGCTGATAAATGCAAGGTGCTACAGATAGGGAAGACGAATACAAACGTTAAGTATAAACTAGGTAACACGGAAATAGAAAACTCAGATTGTGAAAAAGATCTGGCTGTATTTGTTGGCAACGACTTGAAACCTAGAAAACAATGTATTAGCGTTGGCAACAAGGCAAACAGGATTCTTGGGTTCATATCTAGGAGTGTGAGTAACAGAACTGCTGACGTTATCTTGAAACTTTACCTAGCATTAGTGAGGCCACACATGGATTATGCGGTTCAATTCTGGTGTCCTTATTATAGAATGGACATAGATTCTTTGGAGAGAGTACAAAGAAGAATGACAAAAATGATCCATAATATTAGAAACATTCCATATGAAGAAAGACTGAAAAGCTTAGGCTTGCATTCATTAGAGAGGCGTAGAGTTAGGGGAGATATGATAGAGGTGTACAAGTGGGTGAGTGGGATTAACAAGGGTAAAATGGAAGATGTTCTGAAGCTCAGTAATAACGAAATAACTAGAACAAATGGCTTTAAATTAGATAAATTCCGATTCAGAAAGGATATAGGCAAGCACTGGTTTGGTAATAGAGTTGTGGATATGTGGAATAGGCTACCGAGTGCTATAGTAGGATCGGGGACGCTAGGGAGCTTCAAGACGAAGTTGGATAGGCACATGGAAGTGCTGGGATGGGTGTGAAAGGGATCTGCCCTGTATGGGCCAGTCGGCCTCCTGCAGTGTCCCACTTTCTTATGTTCTTATGTTCTTATTTCTTGGAACTCATCAAAGGGGCGGTCAGACATCTTCAGGACACGTTGTGGGAGGATTGATCTAGGCATAACTTTTTCACTGAGGCATGTCTGGGCTTGTATTCGTTGGGCCTTGATCATCAAGGTATTCGTAAAAGTCCGAGATGAGCGTAGAGAGGATGAAGAAGTGGGGCGTGGAATCCATTTATGCAAGTAAATCACTGTAGGTGCGCGTGATCTAGGTATATGCTGATAACCACAAGGAAAGAAGAAAACACGAAGTTCCCAAGCGCTTTCGTGTAATTCACATCTTCAGGGGTGAGTACAGACTAGAGAGAGAAATACAAATCAAGGTGTATATATACAGAGAAGGGTGAGACCAGGTCCACAATGGTCAGGTATTAGGCGTGACTACTAATCTTTAAATAGCACATGGTTGTGATTGAGATGGTCCACCCTGGTCCTGATGCTTCTTAATTACAAAAAATTTTTTTTTGTCAACTTTATTTTGCATACCGTTGCTCAAATTCATATTTGAATGCTTCGATATGTTTAATAAGATGATTCTATGATGTTCCACATATCAATTGGTGTTATAGTAATATTGAGGCATTATCCCAATTAATGCAATGCTTGTTATCCCTCAAATGAACAAACAGAGCATTGGATTCCTGGCCTGTCCTAACACTGAATTTGTGTTGTTTAATTCTAATTGCAAGATCTTTACCTGTCTGGCCTAAGTAAAACATATTACATTCCTTGCAAGGAACTTTATAAATGCAACCAATTGTGTTTTTGAGGGAGTTCTTGATTAACATTTGTTTAACAGTGCATGAGTTTTTAAATGCCACATTGACGTTTATTTATTTTTTATTTTATTTATTTTTTTTTATTTTTTTTTATTTTTCCTTAGCTGAAAAAATCTGGTATAAATCATCGTTTGAAGTCGAAGGTAAACATATATATTCTCTTAATGTTAATTATTGTTTACTCGGACAAACAACCAATAGGTAATGGCTACGTGTTTACAGTCAACAGTTTGGGATTAAATTCTCAAAAGTTTCAAAGGTTATATTTCCCTCGTTAAGTGGAGATATAAGAACGTATTAACCTGGTTCGTTCAAGATAGACCGTATGAGGTGAGACCGAAATGGCGTTCATTCTAAGATGAGACACAATTTAACTCGATTCATTCTCACAAAAGATAAATATTGATAATTGACACGGAACGTGGAACTATGGACTTACATTGGCATTAGACCAAATGCGCCCTAGTTTTAATAGGCCCTAGTCTTAATGGGCCCCAGACCTAATAAACCTTAACCTAACCTACACCATTATCAGTGAGCCTTGGTACTCCTGTTTCCTTATCTTAATAGGTCTCAGTTCCTAATGGTAAGTCTCAGTTAAGACCCGTTGAGAGAGAAGGGTCTTTCGGGAACTCCATTAACCACTCCAATAGAGACGATGTAATGGAACTTTTAATACTACACCATTATAGCTTGACACAGTGGAGTACTATTAATCACGCCAATATAAATACTACACCACTCAAGTCAATATTTACATTGTGTTAGTGTCCTTGCTCTAC
>NW_024747024.1:5000-16018 GCF_018991925.1 Homarus americanus
ATTTAAGACCTGACCTCGTGGTGATCTCTCTCTGACTGCTGGACCCGGAGCTGCGAAGACCTGCCTCTTTTGCTGCATGTTTGAGCAGTCTGCAACTTTGTTGTGATAGGACACTCAATCCTAGTGATTGTACTTACTCAACATAGTGACGGTGTAATTACCATCACAGATTGTACGGAAAATTCCAAATTCTGGAAAACAAATATTTGGGCTCCCCAAATTTTGACTACTACCCGTGCGTCTACGTCCTGGATTGGCCAATCAGTGGTGCCCCACGGTGGCGTGATACATGCACGTTTACTGCGGTGCTCTGATTGGCTAACCGAACGTGGCGTGGTAGGTAGGCTGTTTCTACTCTCTAAGTCCTCTTCTTTCCTTTTTTCATCCCCCTCATGCACTCCGTTCTTTGAACGGGAGGCGGGACTTAGCGATACGGTCGATCCGGCAAGGGAACCTGTGATAGTGCAGGGCACCCCTTGTCCCGGGGTCACCGGTAGGTGGCAACTTTCTTAGACATAACTATAGTCACAGGTAACCTGGGTGCAGAACCCTACGAGCCCGACGCCCGTCCAAGAGGGGGGGGCGGGGTCACTGCTCCCAGGCAGGAGCCCTGTGTTATAGGTAGGATTAGATGTAATCAAGAAGATGACAACAAGCATTAGAATAAAACATAGAGATAAGGGACACTCTATTGGAAGGGGAAAAGTGGCAGAAATCACTTACAACAAACTGCAAGTCCCACTAACAAGAATATTCAGCACCAATGAAGGTTTTAAAGTAATCTGTAAAGATGACTTTGATTCAGATAAAATACTTTCAAAAGAAGCAAGAGATATATTTTACAATGAAGGCCTTATTGTTGTCATGCCACCAGAACAAAAAGCAAAAAGATCAGTTTTTGTTCGTCAAGTCGACCAAGAGATCGGGAGGAAGACATCTGAAGACCTGAAAGATGAACTGGAACGACAAAACAGGTGGATGAAGATTGAAGAAGTCATTAAGATAAAAGACTATACTCATGTTTTTAAGATTACTTTTGAAGAAGTGTCAATGGCTGAGAAAGTTTTACAACAGGGCTTTCTAATATTCAACATGTCAGTCACACCACATCAAATAAAGAAGGAGACATTCATCAGTCTGCAAACTTGCTTCTCCTGCTACAAATATGAAGAACACACAACGAGAGACTGTCCGGAAAAAGAAAAAAAAGTACTGCTCAGATTGTGCAGGCGACGACCATACCTACACTGAATGTAAGAACACACATGTTGGCTGTCTCAACTGTAAGAGAAACGGGAATGTATACATAGGACATAGGACGTTAGCAATGGCATGCCCAATAAAAAAACACATGATAAAGTACAAGGAACAAGAAACAAGGAAAAAGGAACAAGACAAGAAGGATACGACATACGTCGAAATAGCCAAGAGAGCGGTCCAAGAGGCTCACAGACCAGAATCCACCATATTAAACCTAAGTGAGCCAATACATGATAAGGTAATGACTAGTATGATCCATGCACATTTGCACAATATCATTGCACCCGGATCATACAATGAGGAATTAAGGAAAATGTTTAAATTGAATAACCTACCAGAGATGATATTTCCAGAGAATCCACAATCCGAAAAACTATTTCAGGCAACATATGCAAGCGAACTGAGAGAAAGACTACATCTAGACGAACAAAGGTTTGAACAAGGAGCAACAGCTGATACACAAGGAACACAAGCGACTGATAGAGATCCCAGACAAATGACTAGAAGTGACAAAGAGAAGATAGAAATAACAAAAGGACAGACTATAAGACAAAGGAGTAGGAGGAGAGAAGATAAGATGGAAACTGATCACAATATACAACCTGAATCTGCTGAAGAAATTGGATTAAAAGTTATCACTACAACAAAACATGGAATCCCAACATCGAGACCAACAGGAGGGACAATAGTAAAAAACTGTGAAGGAGGGATATACAAGTGAACATATCAAGAAAAATCCCTAAGTGAAGATTATGTCTGGTCACTAATTACTACAGACAAACTAAAGATTACGACCAAAGACTTTAAAATAGTAGACCCGTCAGAGTTTAGAAGAGTCAGAAGCGGGAAACAGGACGATAGGTCTCCACTCCAACAGTCACAATCCAAGTATAAGAAATAATGGACAATAGACAAACAGTAAGAACTTTAAGAATAATACAACACAACGTAAGAAACTGGAAGACTGAGAGAATTAACCTAAGTAATATATATCAAGAAATTGACCCTGACATTATACTAATAAACAGTCACGGTGAGACAGAAAACAACAACATAAAACTCTTTAACTATTATGTAAACCAAAGAAATAAATCGGGCGAGAAAAATGACGGAGTAGCGATAGCGGTTAAAAGAAACTTAAAATTTAAACTAATTGATGACTTCCAGGATGAATTTCTAGCAATAAAAATAAATACAACTCAAGGAGACGTGATTATTGCTACTACTTATCTGCCACCGAGACGACCCTACTTACCTATAGAAGACCTATTAAAATTGGCTAACAATAGTCATCCGATGTACATCTTAGGAGACTTTAACGCCAGACACAGGATTTTTGACAATACAAATAATAACGTCGTGGGAAACGCCCTTAATCAATTAATAAATTTAGGGAAAATCAATCATCTGGGTCCTAACTTTCCAACCTGGAGAAATCACAATACACAATCGACACCAGACAAAATTTTTACCAACAACAAAGCCTTTTTCAATTACCATATAATACAGGGACCTTTCACAGGCAGTGACCATCTGCCAATTATACTAACACTGTCAACAAGCCCCATACAGATACCAATAAAAAGGAGACTGAAAATGAGTAAAACAGACTGGGACAGCTTCAAAGACGACTTAAGTAATCACCACTCGATTAACCTACAAGGGAAAACAACAGAAGATATAGACTCAGAAATGGACAGACTGCACTCAGCAATAAAAACATCTATAACCAAACACACTCCTACTTCACACTTTAGAACATTACCCAACAACAGACTACCAGAAGAAGTTAAATTAATCCAGACCTATTACAATGAAATAAACAGGTATATGGAAAGACACGGCAGTAACAGATGACTATATACGACACAGATAGCACTACAGATAAAATTAAGAAAGGCATGTAAGGAAGCAAACAATAAAAAATGGAATGATATTATAATGGCGGCTGACATGACTAAAGACACAAAAACATTTTGGACTTCCATAAACAAGATGATGGGGCACAACAAGCTAAAAACACCATACATTAAAGACCAAAATGGAACAAAATTGCACGAGGAAAATGAACAAGAGTCAACATTCAAAAGGGAATGGGTAAAAGTTTTTAAAATATCAGATGAGGAAAATGAAGATTTTGATAGTGAACATGAAGAAAGGATAGAAGAAGAAATGGGAAGACACATACATAGAATCACCCCAAGGCAATATATAGACTATAACTTATTACCTAATAATCAAATAATAACCATGGGAGAAATGATGCACTGTCTGAGGAAATTTAAGGAAAAAGCCCCTGGGCTCACAGGTATTACACGAAATATGATCATGAATCTACCTGAAAACATTTTAAATACACTATTAAACATTTATAACACATGCTTAATAACTGGTTACTTTCCAGACAAACTAAAATATGCTAAAATGATATTTATTCCGAAGGAGGGTAAGGACAATAAGGAAATATTAAACTACAGGCCAATATCTTTATTAGAAATTACTGGGAAACTATTGGAAAAATTTTTAAATACAAGACTTATAGCCTTTTTAACACAACATGGGAAAACTAACAACAGACAACATGGATTTATGCCCAATAGAAATACCCTAACTGCAATAGCTATAATAACGGAAATAATTGCAATAGAAAAAAGCAAGGGTAACCAGACCAATATAATTTTAAGGGATGTTTCTAAGGCCTTTGATAAGGTTTGGCATTTAGGCTTAAAATATAAAATATTAAAACTGGGACTTAATGAATACTTGCTAAGAATATTGTGTAACTATTTAGATGGTAGGAGAGCACAAATTCAAATTGGAAACTTTTTGGGAACTATGTTTAATCTTGAGAATGGAGTACCTCAAGGAGGATGCCTTTCTCCAACACTATATACAATTTATACTTCAGACACACCTCAACCTACCCCCTTTAGCGAATATGTAATGTTTGCTGATGACATTACTCAAATAGTATCATACCCAAGAAAATCAACCCAATTTATGGCACTCTACACGGTAAGAGCGATAAAAAACATAAATGATTTTGAGAAAAAATGGAAAATCAGGACAAATAAGAACAAATTCAAGATAATACCAATAGCCAAGATTAAAACAAGTCCAGTAATAGTCGACCAGGAACTATACCCATACGACACTGAAGGCAGGATGCTTGGATTAAAACTAACAAAAAGAGGATATATAACATACTTAAAAGATAAAGAACGACAGGCAAGAATAAGATTATAAAAAATAAAACGCTTTAAGAACCTTAGCATTAATAACAAGAGAAAGATATATATTGCCCTTGTCAAATCAATTATGGACTACCCACCCATCCCATTGAACATCCTTAGTAAAACGTGCATTAAAAGGTTACAAACAGTACAAAATATAGCCCTTAGATTTATATATAACATAAAATATACAGACCACATCAGTAATGAACAGCTACACAAGAGAGCAAATCTCTTAGCAATCAATGTAGATATACACAACAAAGCTGTAAATATTTGGAAAAAAAGTGACTGAACTTAACACAGAAACATATCAAAACTGGATAAATAATATAGACAACGAAGAATTCCAAGAACACAGTTGGTTTAAATCAGCCAGGAAGAAAGTAATTGAACCATCTCCTGCCCCAATATACTGTACATATAAAACATTAATAGAGAGAATAAAAGATGAGAGTGACCTACCAGCTCCACAAGAACCTGGCAGGCCTCTCCATACAGTGTACCTTTAGACTAACATAACTAATATTTAACATTTAACATTTAACATTGAACTAACATCTTAGCCAAAAAAAAATGTGACTACCCTCCCAGCTACACAAGGACCTGGGCGGGCTCACTAACTCCGAAAAAAAAAATAATAATAATAATAATAATGTGATTACCCTCCCAGCTACATCAGCTAGGAAGAAGTAATTGAACCACCTCCTGCCCCAATATACACATTTACACATAAAACATTACTAGAGGAATAAAGATGAGAGTGACCAACCAGCTCCACTAAGAACCTGGCAGGCCTCTCCATACAGTGTACCCTTAGACTAACACAACTAACACTTAACTAACACCTCAAAAAAAAAATTTGACTACCCTCCCAGTTACACAAGGACCTGGGCGGGCTCACTAACTCCAACAATAATAAAAATAATAATAATAAGCAGCATTATATAAATAAACCAATATTAATACAAAGGTCTGACGACCCAAGGGAGCAGAACAAAGATAAAACACCAATAAGAAAGATGAAGCGATCTGGTTGAGCCCAGATTCTTTCTACTCCTACTGTATTTCAGTTTCACCACTTTTCCCTCAACCCCTAATAATCTTCTTTCACCTCTTAACTAAAGACTTCGTACTCGTACTTAAGAGATCCAAAGATATTTATACATGTGCTCTGTTGGTTTAGCAAAAGGTTTTGATAAGGTAAAGCACAATAAACTTAAAGAGATCTTGGAAAAAAGGAATTAATGAAGGAGATATTAGATTTTAAAGAATCTTTACTGGCAACAGGAGGCTGCAGTGTTCGTAAATAATGAACTTACTAATTGGTTCACAGTCAGACAGGGAGTAAGATAAGGCTGTGTTCTATCTCCAACATTGTATAATATATATTCAGAATTCTTAAAGAGAGAAGTTGTAAGTGATAATGAGCTAAAAGTTAATGGTACAGTAATATCATAATACACGAGAGGAAAGGGATAAAGGAGTTAGTGTGATGAGGCGGGAACCTTCGTGAACATAAGCGGTTGACAGCTTTGTCGGCTGTCCTTGGTCAGGTTGCCTAAGTTGAGGCCCTCAGGTTAGTCTGTGCAGCAACACACCAAAAATTATCGGCACCGCAACCGATATAAGGAACATTCCCATCAGTGCTATAATCTTCCCATCAGTGCTTTAATCTGATTCCATATAACAGTGGGATCTTTTTCTCCACTGAGGAGTAGTGATGACTTTTCGGGGAAGGCTGACGGCAGAAACTTGAACCGGAACTGTACATTCGAGAAATCATATGTGGGCGAGGGCAAGAGAGGCAACTCTTCTACGGGGGATAGTAGCGCACTGGGGGAGAGTAGTAGATTCTCTGGGAGGAATGGTGCCACAGTGGGGGAGAGTGGTACATTCTTTGGGAGGGATGGTGCCACAGTGGGGGAGAGTGGTACATTCTTTGGCTGGGATGGTACCACAGTGGGGGAGAGTGGTACATTCTTTGGGAGGGATGGTACCACAGTGGGGGAGAGTGGTACACAGTCTGGGAGGGATGGTACCACAGTGGGGGAGAGTGGTACATTCTGTTCGGGCGTAAAAGTAATTAGGGAGTTGAGAAGCCCGCCCCGGTCAGTCATCTCAAGACTGCCGGTTTTAACGCGATCATTGAACGCACTTACACTTAAACGACTTTTATACAGAGTTGTGGTTTTACTGCGCCATTTTAATGACACCCACGAGCTTGGGTTCCTCGCATCTATCGGTGGCATAAGGCATTCATCTGTCGGAACAAAACTATTCCCAACTCTCCCATCGGGGAGCTGTTCCCACTGGTCCTTCTGCAGGTGCCAATGTAATAAGACGGTTTTCTTTCTGTATAATCCACAACACTTGGGTTCATTAACTTCGACCCATAAATGTTTTGGACGCCGACTCTTTCGTGGGAGGTTTACCCGTAGACCGAACACAGTGGAGCCTGGAGGAGTTGTCATTGTGATTTCTTCTCGTTAAACTATTAACAAAGTCGCTAGACCAAGGTCTAAAAAAAATGTAATGCAAAATATATATAGTAAGAGGTTGGAACAGTGACTAGCCAGGTAAGGTATTAGTGGTACCAGTGAACTAGTGAGTATGTAGTACTAGTGTTGTAGTGGACATGTATTACTAGTGTTGTAGTGAACATGTAGTACTAGTGTTGTAGTAAACATGTAGTACTAGTGTTGTAGTAAACATGTAGTACTAGTGTTGTAGTGAACATGTAGTACTAGTGTTGTAGTAAACCTGTAGTACTAGTGTTGTAGTTAACATGTGGTACTGGTAGTGTTGTAGTAAACCTGTAGTACTAGTGTTGTAGTCTACATGTGGTACTGGTAGTGTTGTATTGGACATGTAGTACTAGTGTTGTAGTGAACATGTCGTACTAGTGTTGTAGTAAACATGTAGTACTAGTGTTGTAGTGAACATGTAGTACTAGTGTTGTAGTGAACATGTCGTACTGGTCGTGTTGTAATAAACATGTAGTACTAGTGTTGTAGTGAACATGTAGTACTAGTGTTGTAGTAAACCTGTAGTACTAGTGTTGTAGTGAACATGTAGTACTAGTATTGTAGTGAACATGTTGTTGTGAACATGTAGTGCTAGTGTTGTAGTGAATATGTAGTACTAGTGTTGTAGTGAATATGTAGTACTAGTGTTGTAGTGAACATGTAGTACTAGTGATGTAGTGAACATGTAGTACTAGTGTTGTAGTGAACATGTAGTGCTAGTGTTGTAGTGAACATGTAGTACTAGTGTTGTAGTGAACATGTAGTGCTAGTGTTAGTAAAATATGTAGTACTATTGTTGTAGTGAACATGTAGTACTGGTGTTAGTATTGAATATGTAGTAGTGTTAGTGAAATATGTAGCACTAGTATTGCAGTGAACATGTAGTACTAGTGTTGTAGTGAATATGTAGTGCTAGGTGTTGTAGTGAACATGGTACTAGTATTTGTAGTGAACATGTGTACTAGTGTTGTAGTGAACATGTAGTACTAGTGTTGTAGTAAACCTGTAGTACTAGTGTTGTACTGAACATGTAGTACTAGTGTTGTAGTGAACATGTAGTACTGGTAGTGTTGTAGTAAACATGTAGTACTAGTGTTGTAGTGAACATGTAGTACTAGTGTTGTAGTAAACATGTAGTACTAGTGTTGTAGTGAACATGTAGTACTAGTGTTGTAGTAAACCTGTAGTACTAGTGTTGTACTGAACATGCAGTACTAGTGTTGTAGTGAACATGTAGTACTGGTAGTGTTGTAGTAAACATGTAGTACTAGTGTTGTAGTGAACATGTAGTACTAGTGTTGTAGTGAACTTGTAGTACTAGTGTTGTAGTGAACATGTAGTACTAGTGTTGTAGTAAACATGTAGTACTAGTGTTGTAGTGAACATGTAGTACTAGTGTTGTAGTAAACCTGTAGGACTAGTGTTGTACTGAACATGTAGTACTAGTGTTGTAGTGAACATGTAGTACTGGTAGTGTTGTAGTAAACATGTAGTACTAGTGTTGTAGTGAACATGTAGTACTAGTGATGTAGTGAACTTGTAGTACTAGTGTTGTAGTAAACCTGTAGTACTAGTGTTGTAGTTAACATGTGGTACTGGTAGTCTTGTAGTGGACATGTATTACTAGTGTTGTAGTGAACATGTAGTACTAGTGTTGTAGTAAACATGTAGTACTAGTGTTGTAGTAAAGATGTAGTACTAGTGTTGTAGTGAACATGTAGTACTCGTGTTGTAGTGAACATGTAGTGTTGTAGTGAACATGTAGTACTAGTGTTGTAGTGAACATGTAGTACTAGTGTTGTAGTGAACATGTAGTACTAGTGTTGAAGTGAACATGTAGTAGTGTTGTAGTGAACATGTAGTACTAGTGTTGTAGTGAACATGTAGTACTAGTGTTGTAGTGAACATGTAGTACTAATGTTGTAGTGAACATGTAGTAGTGAACATGTAGTACTAGTGTTGTAGTGAATATGTAGTAGTGTTGTAGTGAACATGTAGTACTAGTGTTGTAGTGAACATGTAGCACTAGTGTTGTAGTGAACATGTAGTACTAGTGTTGTAGTGAATATGTAGTAGTGAACATGTAGTACTAGTGTTGTAGTGAATATGTAGTACTAGTGTTGTAGTGAACATGTAGTACTAGTGTTGTAGTGAACATGTAGTACTGGTGTTGTAGTGAACATGTACTACTAGTGTTGTTGTGAACATGTACTAATAGTGTTGTAGTGAACATGTACTACTAGTGTTGTGGGAAGTGAACATGTACTATTAGTGTTGTAGTGATTAGTGTTGTAGTGAAATATGTAGTACTGGTGTTGTAGTGAAGATGTACCATTAGTGTTGTAGTGAATATGTACTATTAGTGTTGTAGTGAACATGTAGTACTGGTGTTGTAGTGAACATGTACTACTAGTGTTGTAGTGAACATGTACTACTAGTGTTGTAGTGAACATGTACTACTAGTGTTGTAGTGAACATGTAGCACTGGTGTTGTATTGAATATGTAGTAGTAGGGTGTGTCATACGGAGGCGAATTTTTTTTTTTTGAGTTTGAAAAATCGGCCTATGGTATTAATGATGTAGTTCTATGTGCAGAATCATGTGATATCGTCAGATTTGAAAAGTTTTCATTTTTTGCTAGGTAAATTTTAACTTGAAATCTTATGAAAATTCAGTATTCCCACCCTTTTACCAACACTACTAAATAGCTTATTTAAAGTAAAGTAAATGTATCAGGTTAATTTATTAGGATGAAAATGATCCAGAATAGAGAAACGAATGATCTTGACACATTTATTAAATTTAATATTCCTTTAGAAAACAAAATCATCAAATACAAAAACCGGTTTTACTACTACGACCCGGTGTTGCTGCACACCATAGAGAACATGTCTTTCTTGCTTTTGTTTCTACTCATCACCTCCCTGCTGACCACCTGAGCTCGGATGTAGCCTTCCCTCCTCTCCTGGCTGTACACGTGACTGCTGGCCTCGCTCACTTGCTGTACACAACGCTCTATACTCTGGGTGTGCGAGGGCCAGGCAGGGACATGCATGGGGTTGTCCAGGAAAGCTCTGACTTGAACATTGGTGAGGTTGCAGGTAAGAGGGGATCACGTTGGTGGATGTGTTATCCAGATCTATGAGATCAGTGAGGGTCTTGGCAACGATTGACTTCAGGAGTCTTCCTGACCCTGAAGGAATCGTCACCAACTGATCTTCGTCATGCCCAGATCTCCCCATAAGTCTACATCTGGAAGATCTTTTTTGACTGCCAATTTTCTCTCCCTCCTCATCCTTACTGCAGAGCATGTCTGGGCAGAACTGCCTCGGGATGAGCATACCAGGAAGATTCCCTCAAAGTCTGCTCTACAATCTGAACAACCTTCCTTGGCTGACCTCAGAGTCAAGCTGAAAAGAACATGCCTCGGACCTTCGGAGGACGATGACTTGACCTTGGTGTTGAAACCAATTTGGTAAGTAGACACTCACGATGAATTGGACAATAAGTCTCAGGTTGTGAAGCTGGTTCCCTTTCAGTTTATGATGAGCGACTCAAATTCTGCAGAACCTGAGAGCCGTTGTGAGCCACCTAGAATGTGAGACTGGACCTATCTGCAGGTAAGCAAGTCTATCAGGCATGACCCCAGTTTTGATGGCACTGCAAATCATGTAACCATAGTACTGGTCAGTACTCAGGTCGTCAATGACAGTATGTGCAAGCTCAATGAGTGGAGGGCCAACTGTGATTTTTTCATAGCTCGGATTTATTTCTAACTCAGTGGCAGAGTCCAGCATCTTGCCAAGAGGACCAGACCATCTGTTGTTTGAAAGAGTCTTGCCATCCAACTCCTGGATCAGATGTCTGAGTGGCAACTCGTTGGTGTGGAGGTCACAAACAATCCAGACCAGCTTCCTCCCAATCTTCCGCTCTATCCACTGTATGACCCCCCTTGCCACCCTGTGTTCGTGTTGGTGATGTCCCCTCCAATGGCCTG
>NW_024747025.1:0-19696 GCF_018991925.1 Homarus americanus
AAAGCCCTTGTTTGGGTTAGGTAGGAGAGAGTAGTCGTCATTATTGTCCAAGCCACATTATTTATTTCTATATATAAGTAATGTAGGCTGGTTTTTAAATACCTCAATCCCCTAACGGTGCCGTTTGTATATTAAGAAATACCGAAGCCATACAGTACAACACCAGCGAATATGAAGTATCACTGTAACCGGCAACTGTTACTCACTCATACCTATATACATATATAGAGTCTTTACAGAATGATAGCAGACACGGGGAAGACGAACAACAAGAGGAGAAGAGTTAGAAGAAAATCAACTTCAAGCTAAGAAGAAGAATACCAAGACATTTCCTCCAAACAAGAAAACAACACACACACAATCAAGCCGACCAAACACTGAGAAACCATGGCGGAACCCAACATGCACCGGACGCTTGACCTGACTCTATCCTGCCGCATCCAGGCGAGTTGCTGCTTAAAGTCCCTCACGCAAGCGCTGTTTAGCCACTGCACCTATTCTATCCTCCTAAAATTCACTTCAATCCCCCCTGCCACTAGCATGTTCTGTATGTATGTATGTATGTATGTATGAATGAATGCTAACTGCAACTTTGCGTATTAAAACTCATTACTCTTACCGAAGTAATATAGTGCGTGGTTATGTTATGTCATGTTAGGATAGATTATAAACTACATTGGGTTACATTTCGTGAGGTTCGGTGACGCTACAGGAAGTTAGGTGAGGTACCTGGAGGTTAGGTGAATGTTGACTGACTGACTGACAATTATTAGGAAGTGGTTTCAACACGTTCACGCACAACCTATACTCATACCACAAGTCCAGAATTAGAGAGGATCATGTTATTGGATATATTTTCAACGATTTACTCAGTGTCTAACCAACTCTTTAGCGATTTAAATGTGGACCTAAAATTAGGTCCGTATATTTGTTTGTCGTGGTGGTGGTGGTGGTGGTGTGCGCCCGTCCATCAGGTTGATTAACCACCAAAACCATAAAGGGTGCGGCCCTGCCGTTTCAGGGCATACACCACATCCATGGCGGTGACGGTCTTCCTTTTTGCGTGCTCGTTGTAGGTGACGGCGTCACGGATGACGTTCTCCAGAAACACCTTGAGGACGCCGCGGGTCTCCTCGTAGATGAGGCCGGATATACGTTTAACACCTCCACGCCGAGCTAGACGACGAATGGCGGGCTTGGTGATACCCTGGATGTTGTCACGAAGCACCTTACGATGACGCTTGGCGCCACCCTTTCCAAGTCCCTTGCCTCCTTTGCCTCGTCCAGTCATGTTGTTGTGGTTGCTACTACAGGTGGTCCTGGTGTGGCTTCGCCGAATCGAATCGAAAAATGCTAGTGACAGGGGGGAAGGAGGTTCAGGAGAAGAATAAAGGGAGGATTGAAGTGAATTTTAGGAGGAGAGAACAGATGCAGTGGCTAAACACCGCTTGCGTGAGGGATTATAAGATGGGGGCAGCAGCAACAACCCGGCTGGACGCGGCAGGGAGGCGACAAGACAAGGCCAGGCTAGCGTCAGGTCAAGCGTCAGGTCAAGCGTCAGGTCAAGCGTCAGGTCAGGCGTCAGGTGCGTGTTGGGTTGGGCAATGGATGTTCAGTGCTTGGTCGGCTTGAGTGTGTTTTGGTTTCTTGTGTGGAGGGGATGTCTTGGTCTTCTTAGCTTGATGTCGATTTTCTTCTCTCTCTCCTTCTCTTCTTGCTCTCTTGAATTGTCCATTCGTTTGTGTTTGGGTCTTCTTGTTCGTCTTCCTCGTATTTTAAGTCCTCATAGGTGTGGAAGAATTCAGAGAGGGAGAGGTTGACCACGTGGGCTTCAGCACCACTGGCCGCGTGGGCTTCAGCACCACGGGCCACGTGGTGTTCTTGGTTCTGTGTGGTGGGCTGCTTCTGTTGAGTTTTCTTTTCTTGGGTTTTCTTTACTGCTGGTTTTTTCTTTTCTTGGGAGCGTACAGCAAGGAGGGCCTCTTTGTAGCTCAGTTTTTTCTCAAGACGAGCCTTGGCTACCCTGCATTCCTCCTTCCATCTGGGGCAGGTCCGGTCGGCGGAGGAGTGTGGGCCACCACAGGCAACGCATTTTTTCTCTGTGTTGGGGCAGGCCGTGTAGCGGTGTCCAGGGCTGCCACACATGGAGCAGGTGTCTTCCTGCGCCTCACACTTGTTTACAGTGGCTTCGCCCACGGTTTGGTGGGAGTAGGTGGCGTGCTGTGGGCGCAGCGGTAGTATCGTTCATCCAAGGCCGTCCCTCCCTCTTGGAGGTGGGGCGTAGCTTGCGGATGACGCATGCGGCACTCGTGGCCAATGAGGTGGCCACTGAGGTGGAGAATGTCTGTATATAAGCCCGCCCGCCTGCCGGGCCGCCATCACATCGCTCCTGAACGAAGAAGACCTCTCAACAAGACCTCCTGCTGGACCCGGAACTCTGAAGACCGCCCTCTCCCTTGTACCATTGTTGGCCATCTTCCCGGACCGGACCACCCACGACTGTCATCGTCCACAACAACTCACGAGCGTTCTCGGTTTATCGAGCATTAGCTTGCCCTCCCCACTGGTGGTGTGAGTGACCCACACTCCAGCTGGAGAGCAGTTATAGCGCGATATTCCCGGCGTGGTTTGAGCTCTTTTCCTTCTACTACCATTTTTCCTTTTTCGCTCTGGCCTAGGGACCTGCACCCTCAAAGTGTATTCGTCCTGCGGTCCCCCCTGTAACTGTTCACCTCCCTCCCAGGAGATTGTGAACACGAAAGGGGGTCGGAGCAAAACCCTCCCCAGCCGAGTCTTTCCAGGAAAACCGTGATCGTGCGGGTCCACCTGGAAAGAGGGTCGCAATCCTTATCCTTCCCAAATAGGCACACTTAGCTCACGTCTATAAGTGAGCAGTCACATACACTAGGAAGTAGGCTTCCCCAATCGGGGCTCCGTGAGAGAAGCTCAGGAACCACTCTACGACCACCAGCTAGTGGGGAGTGCTGTAATTCCTTTGCTGTTTACTCAACCGGAATAGGTAGGATCTAAATAAAAAAAAAAAAAAAAAAAAAAAAAAAAAAAAAAAAAAAAAAAAAAAAAAAAAAAAAAAAAAAAAAAAAAAAAAAACAACAACAACAACAACAACAACAACAACAACAACAACCCGGTTATGGAGCGCGTACGCCCTCCTAACCGCGATCCCCGCCTGAACCGCCAACCTGACGACCCGAACCACGACAGGCTTCGCACAGAGAAAGCAGACCAGTTACGCGCCTTCAACGAAGCCCTGAAAAGTAGGAACTCTGCCACCACCTCCAACAACTCCACCACCACCACCACCTCCACCACCACCACCACTGCTACCGCTACTGAGGACAATTGGACGAAGGTAGAAAATAAGAAACGCCGACGTGCCCTTTCGGGAAACGATTGACGTCAAGCAGCCCCCAAGGCACCCATCACCACCACCAGCTCACCTCCAACGACACTGCCAAAATTCCGGATCACGAAAACGGACGCAAAAACAACATATGCCGCCGTCACAGAGATGGAAAAGCAAAACCCACTGGCCAAGTTCTCAGTGCGGCCCAACCTAAAGGGGGAGATGATCGTTCACCCCAAAGACAAGAACTCCGCCACCACCCTCGACACTTACCTACAAAACACCACCACCATTGCTTCAACCAAGCTAGACCCCGCCCAGAAACTGATGAAGTCGGTAGTCCTCCGGTACCCAAAGGAACTACCTCTCGAACCCCTGGAGAACCACCCGAAGATCCTAAAAGCCGAGAGATGCTCTCCCCTGTCCGACAAGACGGCCACCACGAAACAAGTCCTCATAACGCACTACGGCTCACCCCCAGCACCATAGACCTCAAAACCTGGGGGATCTACGAAGTGAGGCCCTTCGTCCCAGAGCCCCTGCGATGCTTCAGATGCCAGAAATACGGGCACCATCAGACAAGGTGCACGTACAGGGAAATCTGCGCAGTCTGCGCACAGAAGCACGGCACACAGTCCTGCCTCACCAAACTGAAAAATGGGGAAAAAATTGCCCCCAAGTGTGCCAACTGCGGGGGCAAACACCACGCCTGGAATCCTGGATGCTCCGAGAGAACAAAGAGGGTCCAGGCAAACCGACCAGCAGCAAGACCGGCCCCCACCGCCTACACACCAGCCCCACCAAGTACCTTCGTGTGGGGAACCCAAAGACCCAAACAACAAAGACAACCTCCTCAGCCAGTCAACACCCAAAGTGCAGCCCAGTTTCCTGGCCTCACTACAGCCACACCTCAGCCACCCAAGCAGCAGAGAACGACAACCACGAGAAAGACAAAAGAAGCACACACCAAGACACCAGAAGGAATGATACACATATCAGACCTAGCCAATGTACTGACGACCTTCGCGGAGGGCCTAGCCGGACTACTGGGCCACAAGATCCAACCCACACAGCTCCAAATACTCATGGGGAGCGTCCTCAGGCAAGTCGCCACAGCTCCAGCCACCTCAGTGGAGGAAGCCACGCCGGTCCGCACACGAGTAACAGCCGAGGTACACTCTACACCGAAGAAGGCCACCAGAGAACCCAAGACACCGACAGCTCCCAAGATACCGACAGCTCCCAGAAAGAAACTGGACGTTTCAACTCCCCTGAACCGAACCACGGCCCAGAAGGCAAAAACCACAGAACACGAAGACATGGACCTGATTCAGTTGGAATCGAACTTGGACATCTCCATCGAGGACCACCAGCAGTCCCCGATGAAACAGTGGTGGAAAACGTCAGCACCCTGAACATCCTAACATGGAATGCTCAGGGCATCAAAAACAAGAAACACCTCCTACAAGAAGCAGCAGCCAAGGACAAGCTTGACATCATACTCCTACAAGAAACACTTCTACAAGAACACCACTGTTTCAAATTCAGCGGTTACAAGACATACAGGAGGCATTTCACGCGGGCGTCAACAAGAGGATGTATGATCTTGGTCAAGTCAAGCATACCCTCCGCCGATGTCACGCAACAATTTCCATGTGGGGAAAACATCGAGACACAGGCCGTCAAAGTAACCCTCCAAGAACGGGAATTAACTGTTCACAACATCTACAAGAACCCAAGGGGCTCACTGGAGGTTACTCAATTATTTGCTTCGGCCGCCGACCACGCCACACTCATAGGAGGGGATTTCAACGCACATCCTCCCTTCCTAAGCTCGGCAAGCCCCACAAATGAAGACGGCCTACACCTATACACCACCTTTCAAGATACACCCGAGATCTGCCTCCTGAACACCGGAGAGCCCACCCACACTAGGGGAGGAAGGCTAGATCTAACCTTCGTCTCCAGTACACTACAGCCTTCGGCCTCCTGGCAGATACACCCCACGCTGACCAGTGACCACTTCGCCACCCTAACAACGCTGAAGGTGAACAAACTCCCCACTCCACCCCCCCCGAGATGGAGATACAACACTCAAAAGGCAGACTGGGGACTCTTCAAGAAACACCTGGCTAAGTGGCGCAAAAAATCACAGCCGGCCGGCGCAGCACCCGCGGATGAGACAACCCTCCACCACCAATTGGTCGAGGCGTTTCACCTAGCGGCAGAAGAGGCTATCCCAAAAACAAAACCCACATCAAGACAGTACAATGATTACTGGTACTACTGTCCCAGGGTGAAAGAACTCAACCACAGAGTGAACATGGCCCGAAGAAACTACAGGAGACATCCCACGGCAACAAACAGACATCTCCTGCAAGTCATAGTCAAGGATACCAGGGAAGAGAAGGAAGAAATTAAAAACGCAAGCTGGCTCAAGTGGTGCTCCGAACTGAACGGGCACACCACCCTTGGCAAGATGTGGGCCCAGATCCGAAGGGCATCTGGGAAGGCAACACCACCACCACCAACTCATCCCAACCCAGAAGAGGAAGCCGAGAGACTTGCAAAACTGTTCTCTGACCGAGCAGCAACGAAGAACCTCCCGAGACAGGCGGAGGAGACACAACGGCGTCTGCGACAGGTCAGACTCCAGATGATCGAAGAGGCCTGCAACAGCGAAGATGACACTGACAGACCATTCAACCAGCAAGAACTCCAGAAGTCGCTAAAACGAAGCAAGGATACAGCTCCAGGGGCCGACAGGATAACCTACTCCATGCTCTCTCATGCCGGTACAGCCGGACACGAGGCTCTGCTGCAAGCCATCAATACTTCGTGGACAGCACAAAGACTCCCACCGGAATGGAAGAAGGCAGATATACAGCCCATTCCGAAGCCCAGAGAACCAGACAAGCCGAGGCCCATCTCCCTTCTCAGCTGCATAGCGAAGACCGGAGAAAGAATGGCTCTCAACCGACTCAAGTGGAAAGTAGGCAGCCCACACCCTCACATCTTTGCTTACACCGAGAACACCGGCACAGGCAACAACATCGCCGAGATACTCAGCACAGTGGACAACAAACCAGCTCTGGTGGTCTTCCTCGACCTGGAGAAAGCCTTCGAACTAGCAAATCCTATGGCCATTACAACTACGCTCGCTAAAAAAGGCGTCAAAGGAAGGTTGCTGGGGTGGATCCAGAACTACCTCACACAGAGAGAAGCACGAGTACGCTTTCAGGGAGCAACCTCAAGCTACAGGGTCCACGAAAACGGAACCCCACAAGGAGGCATCCTCAGTCCAATGCTGTTCAATGTCCTGATGGAAATCTAGTCAAACTTCCCTTCAGACAAACAGCCAAGCTCCTATGCTATGCAGACGACTTACAGCTCATAGTAAGAGGATCGAACAGACTAGCCAACACGCAACACGCACTCCAACTTATAGAAGAGGAGTGCAACAGACTTGGACTCAAGATAAATCCAGCCAAGTCGAAAGCGATGGCCATCTGCACAAACACACCAGACAAGTTGCTCTCCATACAAAACACGCCGGTAGTCTGGACCAACGCCCACCAGTGTCTTGGAATCTGGTTTGACCAGAAACTCACCTTCAAGCCGCAACTCGAGTATCTCAGGCACAGGACGAAGAGCAGACACAATATAATGAGGTCGCTCACCAGCAAATCCGCAGGAGCAAACCTTCATGTGCTCAAAGCCTACTACACAGCCGCCATCAGATCGCTGGTAGATTACAGTGCTCAAGCACTCATTGGACTGAGAGAAGACCAAATAGCTAAGCTAGAAGTCATTCAAAACAATGCTCTCAGGACCATGCTCGGAGCACCCATGTGGACCAGAATTTGCAATCTGCAAATGGAAACCGAACTACCACCCCTGGCAGTCCGAGTCAAGCAGGTGACAGCCGGACTCCTCGCCAAAATCTGTAGAGCAGACAAGCCCACAGTTGCCAAGATTCGAATCAGTGCCTCCCTCCACCTCGACCACAGAGTGCGAGGGGCCACCTGGTCGCACGAGGCAAGCGAGGTCATCCGACACCTGCAAGCAGAAACACTCGTCAAGAAGAACCAAGACACACGAGACAATGGTTACACCGTTCCTCCACCATGGAGCCCTCCACCAGCCACACTCAAATTCACCGACCTCGGCGACAGTAAAGCCAACCTCCAGAAAGAGGACCTCAAAAAAATATCTCTCCAAGCCATAGCCACCGAGACACCGGCTGATGCAGCATCATACTTCACAGGCGGCTCGGTGGACCCAAAACATCATAGATCCGGAGCGGCCTTCTACACCCAAGGTCAGACCCTCCAATGGAGACTTTCCAACGACTGCTCCACCCTACAAACAGAACTGGTAGCAATCTCAAAGGCCCTACAACACGCTGCAACACAACACAACAAGTCCGTCATAATTCACACGGATTCGAAATCGGCCATGCAGGCGCTGCAACACAGTCAACCAAGAGACATCGTCCACATCATCACCTCGATCCTCGCACAGCTACAGGAATTCCAAAGCCAAAACCGACCAGTCGTCTTACACTGGATTCCCAGTCATGTAGGGATCGGAGGAAACGACGTGGCAGACGAAGCAGCCAAGGCAGCTACACGCTCCAGTACCGTACACATCCAAGTTCCAGCAAGTGTGCAACAGATCAAGAATCACCTCAGAAAGACTACCAAGCTCCACATCAAAAGAGCTTCCTTCATGCACTCAACGCTGGTTCCCAATCAGCCAAATGGTACCTGGCGGCCACAAAAGGGGAACCACCTTTCGCAGACAAGAAGACTCCAAGACAAACCCAAGTCAGCCTTCACCGACTACGACTAGGGTACAAGTGCTCCTGGCAGATGATCGGAAACGACGTCATGGAATGCACCTACTGTCAGGAGCCAGCAGCCAACCCACTTGAACACTATCTCCTCGATTGCGAGGTCACACAAAGCCTCCGAAACAGAACTCAAATCTCCCAAGAAACACACACAACACCAGCGGCCACTCTAACCCGAAAGGCCCATACAGACCACATTCACCACCTACTCCGGGTCATCACACGATACCCACCACCCAGATAGCTTAGAAAGCATCCTCTCCCAGCAAGTACGGACCCCAGTTCGGGGGGCGCGCCACTCCGAAACTGACCACGTCCAAGAGTGGGGGTTGGTGGTAAGCGTCCACTGATCGGGGGTCCGCTCACACTTGCAACCTGCAGTATCCCTCCAATCTGCAGGTGGGACCACCTCCAATCCCAATCCGGTCTGGCTGCTCCTGGAGCTCCAGCCGGAACCACCAAACGGGCCGCCTATAGGCAAAGGCCCGTGTCGGACTATGGTCCGACAATCTATACAACAACAACAACCAGGCCGCCCGTATTTACTATTTCGTCGTCGAGATGGCCCGTACTAAACAGACTG
Organism: Homarus americanus; assembly: GCF_018991925.1. Classification (NCBI taxonomy): domain Eukaryota; kingdom Metazoa; phylum Arthropoda; class Malacostraca; order Decapoda; family Nephropidae; genus Homarus; species Homarus americanus. Next base: position 8,803 of record NW_024747025.1, read on the forward strand.
CCCGCAAGTCCACTGGAGGCAAGGCTCCACGGAAGCAGCTTGCCACCAAGGCAGCTCGCAAGTCCGCCCCAGCCACCGGTGGTGTCAAGAAGCCCCATCGTTACAGGCCCGGAACCGTCGCCCTTCGTGAGATCCGTCGTTACCAGAAGAGCACAGAGCTACTCATCAGGAAGCTGCCCTTCCAGCGCCTGGTGCGTGAGATCGCCCAGGATTTCAAGACTGACCTGCGCTTCCTGTCGTCTGCCGTCATGGCTCTGCAGGAAGCCTCTGAGGCTTACCTGGTGGGTCTTTTCGAGGACACCAACCTGTGTGCCATTCACGCCAAGCGCGTTACCATCATGCCCAAGGACATCCAGCTGGCCCGGCGCATCCGCGGAGAGCGTGCTTAAGTCCTCTTCCTTGGGGACAAACAAAAAGCACAACAAAACCTACCAGACATCTATAACTCGGCCCTTCTCAGGGCCAAAGAACTGTTCTGAAGATAATTTTCTTGACAATCGCAATGGTTGGTGGTAGGAGAGCGTTAATTTCGGTTACCCAAATCGCCTAACGGTAAGTTGGTAACATTCGTGCAGGCACGAATGTATAGTAGGTCATCAATTCGGGAGGTGAGTGGGTGCAACAAACAAGAGCTAGTAACAAATAAATATATAAAGAATAAGTAAGTAAATAAATAAATAAAATAAAAGAAAATACAATAAAATACAATAAAATAAAATAAATTGTTTACATGAAATAGGCGTGCTGCAAACATGAAATGAAGCCCAAACACACTCCATGTATGTCACTTTGCAGTGGGTGTAAAAGTACTCCACGCAGAATTTATTTATTTATTTATTATGTTTCGATTTAGTCCGGTTTCTACGCCAATAGAGAATGCAGATTATTATAATTTTTTTTTTTTTTTATTTCCCTCTCAATATATCACTGTCGGTAACTGTCTCTTTAACATGTAACTGTGGCTCCGATGGAGCCGATTAAGTTGTAGTAGTGGGATGGCGTGTTTGTTGTGCACAAGTAACCTCTTACTTGGAAGAGGTGTGCTTGGTGACAGCCTTGGTGCCCTCAGACACGGCATGCTTGGCCAGTTCACCGGGCAGCAAGAGTCGGACAGCTGTCTGGATTTCCCGACTTGTAATGGTGGAGCGTTTGTTGTAGTGCGCCAGGCGGGAAGCCTCGGCAGCGATGCGCTCGAAGATGTCGTTCACGAAAGAGTTCATGATAACGCGCTTGGCGTGAATGGCACACAGGTTGGTGTCCTCGAAAAGACCCACCAGGTAAGCCTCAGAGGCTTCCTGCAGAGCCATGACGGCAGACGACTGGAAGCGCAGGTCAGTCTTGAAATCCTGGGCGATCTCACGCACCAGGCGCTGGAAGGGCAGCTTCCTGATGAGTAGCTCTGTGCTCTTCTGGTAACGACGGATCTCACGAAGGGCGACGGTTCCGGGCCTGTAACGATGGGGCTTCTTGGCACCACCGGTGGCTGGGGCGGACTTGCGAGCTGCCTTGGTGGCAAGCTGCTTCCGTGGAGCCTTGCCTCCAGTGGACTTGCGGGCAGTCTGTTTAGTACGGGCCATCTCGACGACGAAATAGTAAATACGGGCGGCCTGGTTGTTGTTGTTGTGTAGATTGTCGGACCGTAGTCCGACACGGGCCTTTGCCTATAGGCGGCCCGTTTGGTGGTTCCGGCTGGAGCTCCAGGAGCATCCAGACCGGATTGGGATTGGAGGTGGTCCCACCTGCAGATTGGAGGGATACTGCAGGTTGCAAGTGTGAGCGGACCCCCGATCAGTGGACGCTTACCACCGGCCCCCACTCTTGGACGTGGTCAGCCTCGGAGTGGCGCACCCCCCGAACTGGGGTCCGCACTTGCTGGGAGAGGATGCTTTCTAAGCTATCTGGGTGGTGGGTATCGTGTGATGACCCGGAGTAGGTGGTGAATGTAGTCTGTATGGGCCTTTCGGGTTAGAGTGGCCGCTGGTGTTGTGTGTGTTTCTTGGGAGATTTGAGTTCTGTCTCGGAGGCTTTGTGTGACCTCGCAATCGAGGAGATAGTGTTCAAGTGGGTTGGCTGCTGGCTCCTGACAGTAGGTGCATTCCATGACGTCGTTTCCGATCATCTGCCAGGAGCACTTGTACCCTAGTCGTAGTCGGTGAAGGCTGACTTGGGTTTGTCTTGGAGTTTTCTTGTCTGCGAAAGGTGGTTCCCCTTTTGTGGCCGCCAGGTACCATTTGGCTGATTGGGAACCAGCGTTGAGTGCGTGAAGGCAGCTCTTTTTGATGTGGAGCTTGGTAGTCTTTCTGAGGTGATTCTTGATCTGTTGCACACTTGCTGGAACTTGGATGTGTACGCTACTGGAGCGTGTAGCTGCCTTGGCTGCTTCGTCTGCCACGTCGTTTCCTCCGATCCCTACATGACTGGGAATCCAGTGTAAGACGACTGGTCGGTTTTGGCTTTGGAATTCCTGTAGCTGTGCGAGGATCGAGGTGATGATGTGGACGTTGTCTCTTGGTTGACTGTGTTGCAGCGCCTGCATGGCCGATTTCGAGTCCGTGTGAATTATGACGGACTTGTTGTGTTGCAGCGTGTTGTAGGGCCTTTGAGATTGCTACCAGTTCTGTTTGTAGGGTGGAGCAGTCGTTGGAAAGTCTCCATTGGAGGGTCTGACCTTGGGTGTAGAAGGCCGCTCCGGATCTATGATGTTTTGGGTCCACCGAGCCGTCTGTGAAGTATGATGCTGCATCAGCCGGTGTCTCGGTAGCTATGGCTTGGAGAGATATTTTTTTGAGGTCCTCCTTCTGGAGGTTGGCTTTGCTGTCGCCGAGGTCGGTGAATTTGAGTGTGGCTGGTGGAGGGCTCCATGGTGGAGGAACAGTGTAACCATTGTCTCGTGTGTCTTGGTTGTTCTTGACGAGTGTTTCTGCTTGCAGGTGTCGGATGACCTCGCTTGCCTCGTGCGACCAGGTGGCCCCTCGCACTCTGTGGTCGAGGTGGAGGGAGGCACTGATTCGAATCTTGGCAACTGTGGGCTTGTCTGCTCTACAGATTTTGGCGAGGAGACCGGCTGTCACCTGCTTGACTCGTACTGCCAGGGGTGGTAGCTCGGTTTCCATTTACAGATTGCAAATTCTGGTCCACATGGGTGCTCCGAGCATGGTCCTGAGAGCATTATTTTGGATGACTTCTAGCTTAGCTATTTGGTCTTCTCTCAGTCCAATGAGTGCTGGAGCACTGTAATCTACCAGCGATCTGATGGCGGCTGTGTAGTAGGCTTTGAGCACATGAAGGTTTGCTCCTGCGGTTGTGCTGGTGAGCGACCTCATTATATTGTGTCTGCTCTTCGTCCTGTGCCTGAGATACTCGATTTGCGGCTTGAAGGTGAGTTTCTGGTCAAACCAGATTCCAAGACACTGGTGGGTGTTGGTCCAGACTACCGGCGTGTTTTGTATGGAGAGCATCTTGTCTGGTGTGTCTGTGCAGATGGCCATCGCTTTCGACTTGGCTGGATTTATCTTGAGTCCAAGTCTGTTGCACTCCTCTTCTATAAGTTGGAGTGCGTGTTGCGTGTTGGCTAGTCTGTTCGATCCTCTTACTATGAGCTGTAAGTCGTCTGCATAGCATAGGAGCTTGGCTGTTTGTCTGAAGGGAAGTTTGACTAGATTTTCCATCAGGACATTGAACAGCATTGGACTGAGGATGCCTCCTTGTGGGGTTCCGTTTTCGTGGACCCTGTAGCTTGAGGTTGCTCCCTGAAAGCGTACTCGTGCTTCTCTCTGTGTGAGGTAGTTCTGGATCCACCCCAGCAGCCTTCCTTTGACGCCTTTTTTAGCGAGCGTAGTTGTAATGGCCAAAGGATTTGCTAGTTCGAAGGCTTTCTCCAGGTCGAGGAAGACCACCAGAGCTGGTTTGTTGTCCACTGTGCTGAGTATCTCGGCGATGTTGTTGCCTGTGCCGGTGTTCTCGGTGTAAGCAAAGATGTGAGGGTGTGGGCTGCCTACTTTCCATTTGAGTCGGTTGAGAGCCATTCTTTCTCCGGTCTTCGCTATGCAGCTGAGAAGGGAGATGGGCCTCGGCTTGTCTGGTTCTCTGGGCTTCGGAATGGGCTGTATATCTGCCTTCTTCCATTCCGGTGGGAGTCTTTGTGCTGTCCACGAAGCATTGATGGCTTGCAGCAGAGCCTCGTGTCCGGCTGTACCGGCATGAGAGAGCATGGAGTAGGTTATCCTGTCGGCCCCTGGAGCTGTATCCTTGCTTCGTTTTAGCGTCTTCTGGAGTTCTTGCTGGTTGAATGGTCTGTCAGTGTCATCTTCGCTGTTGCAGGCCTCTTCGATCATCTGGAGTCTGACCTGTCGCAGACGCCGTTGTGTCTCCTCCGCCTGTCTCGGGAGGTTCTTCGTTGCTGCTCGGTCAGAGAACAGTTTTGCAAGTCTCTCGGCTTCCTCTTCTGGGTTGGGATGAGTTGGTGGTGGTGGTGTTGCCTTCCCAGATGCCCTTCGGATCTGGGCCCACATCTTGCCAAGGGTGGTGTGCTCGTTGAGTTCGGAGCACCACTTGAGCCAGCTTGCGTTTTTAATTTCTTCCTTCTCTTCCCTGGTATCCTTGACTATGACTTGCAGGGGATGTCTGTTTGTTGCCGTGGGATGTCTCCTGTAGTTTCTTCGGGCCATGTTCACTCTGTGGTTGAGTTCTTTCACCCTGGGACAGTAGTACCAGTAATCATTGTACTGTCTTGATGTGGGTTTTGTTTTTGGGATAGCCTCTTCTGCCGCTAGGTGAAACGCCTCGACCAATTGGTGGTGGAGGGTTGTCTCATCCGCGGGTGCTGCGCCGGCCGGCTGTGATTTTTCGCGCCACTTAGCCAAGTGTTTCTTGAAGAGTCCCCAGTCTGCCTTTTGAGTGTTGTATCTCCATCTCAGGGGGGGTGGAGTGGGGAGTTTGTTCACCTTCAGCGTTGTTAGGGTGGCGAAGTGGTCACTGGTCAGCGTGGGGTGTATCTGCCAGGAGGCCGAAGGCTGTAGTGCACTGGAGACGAAGGTTAGATCTAGCCTTCCTCCCCTAGTGTGGGTGGGCTCTCCGGTGTTCAGGAGGCAGATCTCAGGTGTATCTTGAAAGGTGGTGTATAGGTGTAGGCCGTCTTCATTTGTGGGGCTTGCCGAGCTTAGGAAGGGATGATGTGCGTTGAAATCCCCTCCTATGAGTGTGGCGTGGTCGGCGGCCGAAGCAAATAATTGAGTAACCTCCAGTGAGCCCCTTGGGTTCTTGTAGATGTTGTGAACAGTTAGTTCCCGTTCTTGGAGGGTTACTTTGACGGCCTGTGTCTCGATGTTTTCCCCACATGGAAATTGCTGCGTGACATCGGCGGAGGGTATGCTTGACTTGACCAAGATCATACATCCTCTAGTTGACGCCTGCGTGAAATGCCTCCTGTATGTCTTGTAACCGCTGAATTTGAAACAGTGGTGTTCTTGTAGAAGTGTTTCTTGTAGGAGTATGATGTCAAGCTTGTCTTTGGCTGCTGCTTCTTGTAGGAGGTGTTTCTTGTTTTTGATGCCCTGAGCATTCCATGTTAGGATGTTCAGGGTGCTGACGTTTTCCACCACTGTTTCATCGGGGACTTCTGGAGGTCCTCGATGGAGATGTCCAAGTTCGATTCCAACTGAATCAGGTCCATGTCTTCGTGTTCTATGGTTTTTGCCTTCTGGGCCGTGGTTCGGTTCAGGGGAGTTGAAACGTCCAGTTTCTTTCTGGGAGCTGTCGGTATCTTGGGGGCTGTCGGTGTCTTGGGTTCTCTGGTGGCCTTCTTCGGTGTAGAGTGTACCTCGGCTGTTACTCGTGTGCGGACCGGCGTGGCTTCCTCCACTGAGGTGGCTGGAGCTGTGGCGACTTGCCCGAGGACGCTCCCCATGAGTATTTGGAGCTGTGTGGGTTGGATCTTGTGGCCCAGTAGTCCGGCTAGGCCCTCCGCGAAGGTCGTCAGTACATTGGCTAGGTCTGATATGTGTATCATTCCTTCTGGTGCCTTGGTGTGTGCTTCTTTTGTCTTTCTCGTGGTTGTCGTTCTCTGCTGCTTGGGTGGCTGAGGTGTGGCTGTAGTGAGGCCCGGAAACTGGGCTGCACTTTGGGTGTTGACTGGCTGAGGAGGTTGTCTTAATTGTTTGGGCCTTTGGGTTCCCCACACGAAGGTACTTGGTGGGGCTGGTGTGTAGGCGGTGGGGGCCGGTCTTGCTGCTGGTCGGTTTGCCTGGACCCTCTTTGTTCTCTCGGAGCATCCAGGATTCCAGGCGTGGTGTTTGCCCCCGCAGTTGGCACACTTGGGGGCAATTTTTTCCCCATTTTTCAGCTTGGTGAGGCAGGACTGTGTGCCGTGCTTCTGTGCGCAGACTGCGCAGATTTCCTTGTACGTGCACCTTGTCTGATGGTGCCCGTATTTCTGGCATCTGAAGCATCGCAGGGGCTCTGGGACGAAGGGCCTCACTTCGTAGATCCCCCAGGTTTTGAGGTCTATGGTGCTGGGGGGTGAGCCGTAGTGCGTTATGAGCACTTGTTTCGTGGTGGCCGTCTTGTCGGACAGGGGAGAGCATCTCTCGGCTTTTAGGATCTTCGGGTGGTTCTCCAGGGGTTCGAGAGGTAGTTCCTCTGGGTACCGGAGGACTACCGACTTCATCAGTTTCTGGGCGGGGTCTAGCTTGGTTGAAGTAATGGTGGTGGTGTTTTGCAGGTAAGTGTCGAGGGTGGTGGCGGAGTTCTTGTCTTTGGGGTGAACGATCATCTCCCCCTTTAGGTTCGGCCGCACTGAGAACTTGGCCAGAGGGTTTAGCTTTTCCATCTCTGTGACGGCGGCATATGTCGTTGGAGGTGAGCTGGTGGTGGTGATGGGTGCCTTTGGGGCTGCTTGACGGCATTCGTTTCCCGAAAAAGCACGTCGGCGTTTCTTGTTTTCTACCTTCGTCCAGTTGTCCTCAGTAGCGGTAGCAGTGGTGGTGGTGGTGGAGGTGGAGTTGTTGGAGGTGGTGGCAGTGTTCCTACTTTTCAGGGCTTCATTGAAGGCGCGTAACTGGTCTGCTTTCTCTGTGCGAAGCCTGTCGTGGTTCGGGTCGTCAGGTTGGCGGTTCAGGCGGGAGTCGCGGTTAGGAGGGCGTACGCGCTCCATAACCGGGTTTTTTTTTTTTTTTTTTTTTTAGATCCTACCTATTCCGGTTGAGTAAAATGCAGAGGAATTACAGCACTCCCCACTGGCTGGTGGTCGTAGAGTGGTTCCTGAGCTTCTCTCCCAGAGCCCCGATTGGGGAAGCCTACTTCCTAGTGTATGTGACTGCTCACTTATAGACGTGAGCTAAGTGTGCCTATTTGGGAAGGATAAGGATTGCTACCCTCTTTCCAGGTGGACCCGCACGATCACGGTTTTCCTGGAAAGACTCGGCTGGGGAGGGTTTTGCTCCGACCCCCTTTCGTGTTCACAATCTCCTGGGAGGGAGGTGAACAGTTACAGGGGGGACCGCAGGACGAATACACTTTTGAGGGTGCAGGTCCTTAGGCCAGAGCGAAAAAGGAAAAATGGTAGTAGAAGGAAAAGAGCTCAAACCACGCCGGGAATATCGCGCTATAACTGCTCTCCAGCTGGAGTGTGGGTCACTCACACCACCAGTGGGGAGGGCAAGCTAATGCTCGATAAACCGAGAACGCTCGTGAGTTGTTGTGGACGATGACAGTCGTGGGTGGTCCGGTCCGGGAAGATGGCCAACAATGGTACAAGGGAGAGGGCGGTCTTCAGAGTTCCGGGTCCGGTTGTTGTTGTTGTTGTATAGATTGTCGGACCGTAGTCCGACACGGGCCTTTGCCTATAGGCGGCCCGTTTGGTGGTTCCGGCTGGAGCTCCAGGAGCAGCCAGACCGGATTGGGATTGGAGGTGGTCCCACCTGCAGATTGGAGGGATACTGCAGGTTGCAAGTGTGAGCGGACCCCCGATCAGTGGACGCTTACCACCGGCCCCCACTCTTGGACGTGGTCAGCCTCGGAGTGGCGCGCCCCCCGAACTGGGGTCCGCACTTGCTGGGAGAGGATGCTTTCTAAGCTATCTGGGTGGTGGGTATCGTGTGATCACCCGGAGTAGGTGGTGAATGTGGTCTGTGTGGGCCTTTCGGGTTAGAGTGGCCGCTGGTGTTGTGTGTGTTTCTTGGGAGATTTGAGTTCTGTCTCGGAGGCTTTGTGTGACCTCGCAATCGAGGAGATAGTGTTCAAGTGGGTTGGCTGCTGGCTCCTGACAGTAGGTGCATTCCATGACGTCATTTCCGATCATCTGCCAGGAGCACTTGTACCCTAGTCGTAGTCGGTGAAGGCTGACTTGAGTTTGTCTTGGAGTTTTCTTGTCAGCGAAAGGTGGTTCCCCTTTTGTGGCCGCCAGGTACCATTTGGCTGATTGGGAACCAGCGTTGAGTGCATGAAGGAAGCTCTTTTTGATGTGGAGCTTGGTAGTCTTTCTGAGGTGATTCTTGATCTGTTGCACACTTGCTGGAACTTGGATGTGTACGCTACTGGAACGTGTAGCTGCCTTGGCTGCTTCGTCTGCCACGTCGTTTCCTCCGATCCCTACATGACTGGGAGTCCAGTGTAAGACGACTGGTCGGCTTTGGCTTTGAAATTCCTGTAGCTGCGCGAGGATCGAGGTGATGATGTGGACGTTGTCTCTTGGTTGACTGTGTTGCAGCGCTTGCATGGCCGATTTCGAGTCCGTGTGAATTATGACGGACTTGTTGTGTTGTGTTGCAGCGTGTTGTAGGGCCTTTGGGATTGCTACCAGTTCTGTTTGTAGGGTGGAGCAGTCGTTGGAAAGTCTCCATTTGAGGGTCTGACCTTGGGTGTAGAAGGCCGCTCCGGATCTGTGATGTTTTGGGTCCACCGAGCCGTCTGTGAAGTATGATGCTGCATCAGCCGGTGTCTCGGTGGCTATGGCTTGGAGAGATATTTTTTTGAGGTCCTCCTTCTGGAGGTTGGCTTTACTGTCGCCGAGGTCGGTGAGTGTGGCTGGTGGAGGGCTCCATGGTGGAGGAACAGTGTAACCATTTTCTCGTGTGTCTTGGTTGTTCTTGACGAGTGTTTCTGCTTGCAGGTGTCGGATGACCTCGCTTGCCTCGTGCGACCAGGTGGCCCCTCGCACTCTGTGGTCGAGGTGGAGAGAGGCACTGATTCGAATCTTGGCAGCTGTGGGCTTGTCTGCTCTGCAGATTTTGGCGAGGAGACCGGCTGTCACCTGCTTGACTCGTACTGCCAGGGGTGGTAGCTCGGTTTCCATTTGCAGATTGCAAATTCTGGTCCACATGGGTGCTCCGAGCCTGGTCCTGAGAGCATTGTTTTGAATGACTTCTAGCTTAGCTATTTGGTCTTCTCTCAGTCCAATGAGTGCTGGAGCACTGTAATCTACCAGCGATCTGATGGCGGCTGTGTAGTAGGCTTTGAGCACATGAAGGTTTGCTCCTGCGGATTTGCTGGTGAGCGACCTCATTATGTTGTGTCTGCTCTTCGTCCTGTGCCTGAGATACTCGAGTTGCGGCTTGAAGGTGAGTTTCTGGTCAAACCAGATTCCAAGACACTGGTGGGCGTTGGTCCAGACTACCGGCGTGTTTTGTATGGAGAGCATCTTGTCTGGTGTGTCTGTGCAGATGGCCATCGCTTTCGACTTGGCTGGATTTATCTTGAGTCCAAGTCTGTTGCACTCCTCTTCTATAAGTTGGAGTGCGTGTTGCGTGTTGGCTAGTCTGTTCGATCCTCTTACTATAGGCTGTAAGTCGTCTGCATAGCATAGGAGCTTGGCTGTTTGTCTGAAGGGAAGTTTGACTAGATTTTCCATCAGGACATTGAACAGCATTGGACTGAGGATGCCTCCTTGTGGGGTTCCGTTTTCGTGGACCCTGTAGCTTGAGGTTGCTCCCTGAAAGCGTACTCGTGCTTCTCTCTGTGTGAGGTAGTTCTGGATCCACCCCAGCAACCTTCCTTTGACGCCTTTTTTAGCGAGCGTAGTTGTAGTGGCCAAAGGATTTGCTAGTTCGAAGGCTTTCTCCAGGTCGAGGAAGACCACCAGAGCTGGTTTGTTGTCCACTGTGCTGAGTATCTCGGCGATGTTGTTGCCTGTGCCGGTGTTCTCGGTGTAAGCAAAGATGTGAGGGTGTGGGCAGCCTACTTTCCACTTGAGTCGGTTGAGAGCCATTCTTTCTCCGGTCTTCGCTATGCAGCTGAGAAGGGAGATGGGCCTCGGCTTGTCTGGTTCTCTGGGCTTCGGAATGGGCTGTATATCTGCCTTCTTCCATTCCGGTGGGAGTCTTTGTGCTGTCCACGAAGCATTGATGGCTTGCAGCAGAGCCTCGTGTCCGGCTGTACCGGCATGAGAGAGCATGGAGTAGGTTATCCTGTCGGCCCCTGGAGCTGTATCCTTGCTTCGTTGTAGCGACTTCTGGAGTTCTTGCTGGTTGAATGGTCTGTCAGTGTCATCTTCACTGTTGCAGGCCTCTTGGATCATCTGGAGTCTGACCTGTCGCAGACGCCGTTGTGTCTCCTCCGCCTGTCTCGGGAGGTTCTTCGTTGCTGCTCGGTCAGAGAACAGTTTTGCAAGTCTCTCGGCTTCCTCTTCTGGGTTGGGATGAGTTGGTGGTGGTGGTGTTGCCTTCCCAGATGCCCTTCGGATCTGGGCCCACATCTTGCCAAGGGAGGTGTGCTCGTTCAGTTCAGAGCACCACTTGAGCCAGCTTACGTTTTTAATTTCTTCCTTCTCTTCCCTGGTATCCTTAACTATGACTTGCAGGAGATGTCTGTTTGTTGCCGTGGGATGTCTCCTGTAGTTTCTTCGGGCCATGTTCACTCTGTGGTTGAGTTCTTTCACCCTGGGACAGTAGTACCAGTAATC
>NW_024747026.1:0-34642 GCF_018991925.1 Homarus americanus
ATCTGGGAGAGCCTGCTCAGAGACCCAGAGCCAGATAAAATCTGGGAGTGTTGAGGCACCTGGTAGTGTCAGTGGTGCACCTGGGAGCCAGGCAAAACCTGGATGCTCAGGTGTGCACCAGGAGTGTCAGCAGGCACTGAGCGTCAGAGGTGTACCTGGAAGCCATGTCAGAGGTGTACCTGGAGGCCACAAGTAAATGGGAGTTCGAGGTTTACCTGGGGCCAGAGGCCACCTGGGGTGTCAGGAGGTGTACCTGGGAGGAGACAGCCTGGGAGCAAGCAGTGCACCAAAGTAGAGGCACCTGGGAGTGTCAGAAGCGCACCAGGAACGCCAGATAAAACTGGGATGTCCAGAGTTGAACCAACAGAGGTCAGAAGAAAGACCTGAGTGCCTGAGGTGTACCTAGAGTGTCAGAGGCACCTGAGAGTTTGGGAGGCACCTAAGCACTTGGAGGTCAGAGGATGCACCTTGGGAGACGGAGGTACTGGGAGCATCGGAGGTGTACCTGGGATTAACAGAGGTGTACCTGATTGTCAGAGGTGCACCTGGATTGTCACAAGGTACCAGATCATAACAGGAGAGGTGTAACGGAGGTCAGAGGTGTACCTGGAACGTCAGAAGCGCACCTGACAAGTTCGAGGTGTACCTGGGAGGTCTGAGGTGCCCTCGAGTGCCTGAGGTGCACATGAGTGTCAGAGGTGCACTGCAGCAAGCCACACCTGGAGCGTCAGAGGTACCTGATTCTCAGAGGTGTTCCAGGAGTATCAGAGGTACCCCTGAGGGCAGAGGTACCTGATTGCTCAGAGGTGTACCAGAAGCATCAGAGGCCTGAGGCAGAGGCAGAACACCGGGAGCATCAAAATACTGGAGGGAGGTACCTGGGAGTGTCAATGCACCTGGAAGCGGACTGCACCTGGGAGCGTCGGAGGTGCCTGGAGTGTCAGAGGTGCACCTGGAGAACAGAGGTGCACTGGAAGGTTAAAGGTGTACCTGAGTCCAGGAGGCACCCAGGAATGTCAGGTGTGGATAAAAGGCCAGGTGAACCAGGAGGTCAGAGGAGCACCTGGGAGTGTCAGAGGTGTGCACCTGGGATGTATCGGAGGAGTACCTGGCAGCACGGTGGTGTACCTGGGGTGTGCAGTGTACCTGGGAAATGTCAGGGTGTACCTGGGAGGTCAGAGGTGTACTGGAAGGTCAAAAATACCTGGGAGACGGGAGGTACCTAGGAGTGCCTGAGGTGTACCTGGGAGCACCGGAGGTGTACAGGGGAGTACTAGGAGGTGTACTGGGAGTGCTCAGAGGTACCTGGAGGAGCCAGAGGTGTACTCAGAAAATCAGAGGTGAACCTGGGAGTGCTCAGAGGTGTACCTGGGAGTGTCTTTAGGTGTACCTGGGAGGTCTGAGGTGCACCCTGGGAGGCAGCCTGAGGCGTACCTGGAAGGTGCCTGAGGTGCACCTGGGAGTGCCTGAGCTGTACCTGGGAGTGTCTGAGGTGCACTGGGAGTGTCTGAGGTGTACCTGGGAGTGTCAAGGTGTGCACCTGGGGTAGGTGTGGAGGCACCTGGGAGGTTGCAGGTACAACTGAGGCCAAAGGTACCTGGGAGCGTCAGAGGTGTGACCTGGGAGTGTCAGAGGTGTACCTGGGAGGCAGAGGTACCTGGGAGGTCAGAGGTACTGGGAGTGCTGGGAGTGTACCTGGGAGCACAGAGGTGTACCAGAGAGTGCTAGGAGGTGTACCTGGGAGGCCAGAGGCCTGGAGTGCCAGTGAGCACGAGGTCAGAGGTGTACCTGGGAGGTCAGAGGTACCTGGGAATGTCAGAGGTATTCTGGGAGTGCCAGAGGTACCTGGGAGTGTTGGTGTAACGGAGTATCAGGTGTGTACCAGGAGTCACAGAGGAGGCGTGAGTGTCAGAGAGGTGTACCTGAAGTGTCAGAGGTGTACCTAGGAGTGCAGTGGTGTACCTGGGAGTGTCAGAGGTACTGGGAGGCAGAGGTGCACCTGGGAGTGCCAGAGGTGTACTTGGGAGTGTCTGAGTTGTACCTGGGAGGTCAGTGGTGTACCTGGGAGTGTCAGTGGTGTAACTGGGAGGTCAGAGGTGTACTTGGGAGTGTCTGAGGTTTACCTAGGGTGTCAGAGGTGTACCTGGGCGTATCAGAGGTACCTGGGAGTTAGAGGTGTACCTGGGAGTGAGAGGTGTACCAGGGAATGTCAGTGGTGTACCTGGGAGTGTCAGAGGTGAACCACAGAGTGTCGGAGAGAGTACCTGGGAGTGTCAGAGGTGGCACGGGAGCCTGAGGTGTACGTGAGTACGGAGGTGTACCTGGGAGTACGGGAGGTGTACCTGGGAGTGTCTGAGGTTTACCTTGGAAATGCTGCGGTGGTGTACCTGGGATTGTCAGAGGTGTACCTGGGATTGCTGAGAGGTACCAGGAGCATCAGAGGTGTACCTGGGAGTCAGAGGTGTACCTGGGAACGTCAGAAGTGCACCTGGGAGTGTCTGAAGTTGGGAGATTGTCAGAGCTTGTACCTGAAGGTCAGAGGTGCACCTGGAGTGCCAGAGGAATACCTGGAGCATCAGAGGCACCTGGGAGTGCCGAGGTGTACCTGGGAGTGTCAAGGTGTACATGGGAGTGTCAAAGGTGTACCTGGGAGTGTCGGAGGTGTTCTGGGAGTGTCAGAGGTGTACCTGGAGTGTTAAAGTTGTAACGGGAGTCTCAGAGGTAAACCAGGAATGTCAGGGGTGGGAGGCAGAACCAGGAGTGTCAGAGAGTACCTGGGATGCAGAGGTAAATGGAAGCACGGAGGCACTGGGTGAAAGGAGGTGTACCTGGAGGCCTGAGGTGTACCTGGAGTATCTGAGGAGTACCTGGGAGTGTCAGAGGTGTACCTGGAAGTATCGGGAGGTGTACCTGGGAGTGTTGTAGAGGTGTGCCTGGGAGGCACAGGTGTGTACTCAGAGGTCTGAGAATTGGAGGCCTGAGGTGTAATGGGAGCAACTGAGGTACCTGGAGTGTCTGAGGTGTACCTGGGAGCGTCTGAGGTGTACCTGGGATCCAGAGTTGTACCTGGGAGCGCAGGAGTGACCTGGGGGTGCCAGTGGTGTACCTGGGAGGCCAGGTGTGTACCAGGGAGTGTCAGAGGAGTACCTGGGAGTGCCAGCGGCGTACCTGGAGCAACAGAGGTGTACCTGGTGTCAGAGGTGTACCTGGCAGTGTCAGAGGTGTACCTGGAGGTCAGTGGTACCTGGGAATGTCAGGGTGTACCTGGGAGGTCAGAGGTGTACTGGGAGGTCAGAGGTGTACCTGGGAGTGCCAGAGGTGTACCTGGGAGGTCAGAGGTGTACTGGGAGTGTAGAGAGTACCTGGGAGTCTGAGAGGTACTGGGAGTGTCAGAGGTGTACTGGGAGTGCCAGAGGTGTACCTGGAACATGGTGTAGCCTGGGAGCCAGAGGTGTACCTGGGAGGCCATTGGTGTACCTGGGAGCATCAGGTACCAGGAGGTCAGAGGAGTACCTAGGAGGTCAGAGGTGCACCTGAAGTGTCAGAGGCATGGGAGTGTCATCAGGTGTACCTGGGAGTGTCTGAGGTTTACCCTGGGGGTGGGAGGTGCTCTATGCGTGAGAGGTGTACCTGGGAGTGTCGAGGTGTTCCTTGAGAGTGTCAGAGATGCACTGGAGTGTCAGAGGTGTACCTGGGGTGTAGAGGTGCACCTGGGAGGTCAGTGTACCAGGGAATGCTGGGAGGTGTACCTGGGAGGTCAGAGTTGAACACAGAGATGTCAGAAGAGTACCTGGGAGTGCCTGAGGTGTACCTGGGAGATCGGAGGTGTACCTGGGAGCATCGTTGGTGACCTGGGAGGCTAAGTTTACCTGGGAGCAAGTCAGTGGTGTACCTGGGAGTGTCAGTGGTGACCTGGGAGCAAGTCAGTGGTGTACCTGGGAGTCTGGGAGGCCGGGGAGTGTCAGAGGTGTACCTGGAGTGTCAGAGGTGCACCTGGCAGAGGTGAACAGGGAGGTCAGAGGAGTACCTGGGAGGTCAGAGGTGTACCTGGGAGCACGGAGGTGTACCTGGGAGTATCGGAGGTGTAACGGGATTGTCAGAGGTGTACCTGGGAGCACAGAGGTACCTGGAAGGCCAGAGGTGTACCTGGGAAACGTCAGAGGTACCTGGGAGTATCACAGGTGTACCTGGAGTGTCAGAGGTGTACCTGGGGAGTGTCAGGGTGCACCTGGGAGTGCTGGGGTGCACGGGAGGTTGTGTGGGGCAAGGTGTCGGAGGCGAAACTGGGAGCAAGCCGGAGGTGACTGGGAGATTTGAGGTGTACCTGAACAAGTCAGAGGTGTACTGAGTGTCAGTGGTGTACCTGGGAGTGTCATTGATGTGCACTGGGAGGTTTGAGGTGTACCTGGAAGTGTCAGGGCTGGAAGTGTCACATGTGTACCTGGGAGTGCCTGAGGTACATGGCATGTCAGAGGTGTACCGGGAGTGTCAGAGGTGTACCTGGGAGTGTCAGAGGTGTACCTGGCAGTGTCAGAGGTGTACTGGCAGTGTCAGAGGTGTACCAGAGGTCAGGAGGTGTACCTGGGAGTGTCAGTGGTGTACCTGGGAAATGTCAGAGGTGTACCTGGGAGGCTCAGAGGTGTACCTGGGAGTGTCAGGAGGTACTTGGCAGTGTCTGAGGTACCTGGGAGAGCAGTTTTGTACTGGGAGTGTCAGAGGTGTACCTGGGAGCAAACAGAGGTGTACCTGGTAGTGTCAGTGGTGTACCTGGGAGTGCCAGGTGGTACCTGGGAGTGTCAGGTGTGTACCAGGGAGTGTCAAGGTGTACCTGGGAGGCCAGAGGTGGCACGGGAGGTCAGAAGAGTAACGGGAGAGCCAGAGGTGTACTGGGAGTGCTCAGAGGAGCACGAGTGGGAGAGCACGGGAGGTTGGGAGGTGTCACAGGTGTATCTGGGAGCAGCACAGGGTACCTGGGAGGTTGCTGGTGTACCTGGGAGTATCAGGTGTACCAGGAAGCCAGAGGAGTACCTGGGAGGTGTTAGAGGTGTACCTGGAAGTGTCAGGAGGTGTAGGAGTGTCAGTGGTGTACCTGGGAGTGTCAGAGGTGTCCCTGGGAGTGACGTGTACCCGGGGAGTGTCAGAGGTCTACTTGGGAATGTCTGGAGTTGTACCTGGGAGTGTCAGTGGTACCTGGGAGTGTCAAAGGTGTACTTGGGAGTGTCTGAGGTGTACCTGGGGATGCTGGGAAGTGTACCTGGGAGTATCAGAAGTGTACCTGGGAGGCATGAAATGCACTGGGAGGTCTGGAGGTGTACCTGGGGTGGGGGTGTACTGGGAGGCCGGAGGCGTAACTGGAGCCGGAGGTGTACCTGGGAGTATCACAGGTGTGCCTGGAGTGTCAGATGTTACTCGGAGTGTCAGGAGATGTAACTGGGAGGTCAGGGGTGTAACTGGGAAAGTCTGGAGGTGTAACTGGGAGGTCAGAGGTGTACCTGGGAGTATCGGAGGTGTACCTGGAAGTGCTGGAGGTGTACCTGGGAGTGTCCCAGGTGTGGAAGAAGAGTCTAAGGAGCATGGAAGTGTTTGAGGTGTACATGGAGTGTCAAAGGTGTACCTGGCAGTGTAAGCTGTACCCAGAGGCCACGGTGTACCTGGGAGTGTTCGGAGGAATACCTTGGGAGCATCAGAAATGTACCTGGGAGCAGCAGAGGTGTACCTGGGAGTGTCAAAGGTGTACCTGAGTGCTAAGTGGTATACCTGGGAGGTCACAGGTACTTGGAGAGTTAGAGGTGTTCTGGGAGGGTAACAGGTGTACCAGGGAATGTCTGAGGTAACGGGAGTGTCAGATGTGAACAAGAGCCAGAGGAGTACCTGGGAGTGTCAGAGAGGCATCCTGGGAGACCGGAGGTGTACCTGGGAGCAGTGGGGAGGCATGGACCTGGGAGCATAGAGGTGGCCTGGGAGTGTCTGTGGTGTACCTGGGATTGCCGGAGGTACCTCAGGAGTCAAGGGTGTACCTGGGAATGTCAGGGGTGTACCTGGGAATGTCAGGGGTGTACCTGGGAGTGTCAGAGGTACCTGGAGGCCTGATGGGCCTGGGAGTATCAGAGGTGTACTGGGTGTCAGAGGTGTACCTGGAGTGTCTGAGGTGGGCACATGAGTGTCAGAGGAGGTACCTGCAGTGCAGCTGTACCTGGGAGTGTCAGAGGTGTACCAGGGAATGTCTAGGAGGTGTACTGGGAGTGTCAGAGGGAACTACAGAGTCAGATAAGGCCTGGGAGTGCCAGAGGTGTACCTTGAGTATCGGGAGGTGTTCTGGGAGGCCTCAGGCTTTACCTGGAGTGCTCGAGTGGTGTACCTGGGGAGTGTCAGTGGTGTACCTGGAGTGTCAGCGGTGTGCCTGGGAGTGTCAGGAGATGTACTGGAGTGGCAGAGGTGAACCAGGGGAGTGTCAGAGGAGTACCTGGGAGTGCTGAGGTGTACCTGGGAATACGGAGGAGACCTGGAGTATCGACGGCGTACTGGGAATAAGCAGAGGTGTACCTGGGAGTATCACAGGTGTGACCTGGGAGCAGTGGGGGTGCACGGGAGTGTCTGGCGTAACTGGGAGTGCTGGGGTGTAACTGGGAGAGTGGGAGGCGTAACTGGGAGCCGGAGGTGTGACTGGGAGTATTTGAGGTGTACCTGGGAGTGCCTGAGGTGTACCTGAGAGTCAGTTTTGTACCTGGGAGTGTCAGAGGTGTACCTGGGAGGCAGGAGGTGTACCTGGTAGTGTCAGTGGTGCACCTGGGAGTGTTGGCTGAGGTACCTGGGAGTGTCTGAGGTGTACATGGAGTGCCGGAGGTGCAGCTGTACCTGGGAGTGCAAGCAGGTGTACCTGGGAGTGCTCGATGGTGTACCTGAGAGGCCAGAGAGTACCTGGAGTGTCAGAGGTGTACCTGGGAGTATTCATGGTACCTGAGTGCCGGAGGTGTACCTGGGGTGCTGAGTGGTGTACCTGGGAATGTAGGGGTGTTCTGGGAGGCCAGAGGTGTACCTGGGAGGTGCTGATGGCACGGAGTGTCAGGTGGGAGGTCTGAGGTGTAACATGGAGTGTCAGAGGTGTACCTGGCAGCAAGCCTGGGAGAATGGAGGTGTTCTCGAGAGTGTTGAGATGTACCTGGGAGGCCGAGGTGTACCTGGGGGTGTTAGAGGTGTACCTGGGAGTGTCAGGAGGTGTACCTGGGAATGTCAGAGGTGTACCTGGGAATGTCAGAGGTGAACCACGGAGTGTCAGAGGTGTACCTGGGAGTGTCTGAGTGTGGCCTGGGAGCACGAGGTGTACCTGGGAGTATCGGAGGTGTACCTGGGAGTGTCTGAGGTTACCTGGGAGGTTGGGGAGGTGTACCTGGGAGGTCAGTGGTGTACCTGGGAGGCTGGGTGGTGTACCTGGGGAGGTCAGAGGCACGGGAGGTTGGTGGGTACTGGGAGGTCAGAGGTGTACTGAGCAAGCGGAGGTGAACCCGAGTGTCAGGAGGAGTACCTGGAAGACGAGGTGTACCTGGGAGTGTCGGAGGTGTTCTGAGAGTGTCAGAGATGTACCTGGGAGGCCAGAGGTGTACCTGGGGTGTTAGAGGGCACGGGACTGTCAGAGGTGTACCTGGAGGTCTGAGGTACCTGGGAGTGTCAGGTACCTGGGAGGAGGTGTACCTGGGAGTGTCAGAGGTACCTGGGAGTGTCTGATACCTGGGAGGTCAGAGGAGTACCTGGGAGGTCAGAGGTACCTGGGAAGTCAGAGGTATCTGGGAGTGCCAGAGGTGTACCTGGGGAGGTGGTGCACTGGGAGCATCAGGTGTGTACCAGGAGTGTCAGGAGAGTATCCTGGGAGCATCAGAGGTGTACCTGAAGTGTCAGTGGTGTACCTGGAGGCCAGAGGTGTCCCTGGGAGGTGACGTGTACCTGGAGTGTCAGAGGTGTACTTGGGAGGTCTGAGGTGTACTCGAAGTCAGAGGTACCTGGGAGTCAGGAAGGTACCTGGGAGGTTGAAGTGTACCAGAGTGTCAGAGGAGCACCTGGGAGTGGGCAGAGGTGAACCAGGAGTGTCAGAGGAGTACCTGGAAATGAGGTACCTGGGAGACGGAGGTGCTCCTGGGAGTCAGAGGTGGCCTGGGAGTTTCAGAGGTAACCTGGGAGTGTCAGAGGTACCTGGGAGTGTCGAGTGTACCTGGGAGTATCGGAGGTACCTGGGAGTATCGGAGGTGTACCTGGGATTGTCAGAGGTACCGGGATTGTCAGAGGTACATGGGAGCATCAGAGGCACCGGGAGTGTCAGAGGTGTACTGGAACGTCAGAGGTGCACCTGGGAGTGTCTGAGGTGTACCTGGGAGTGTCTTAGGTGTACCTGGGAGTGTCTGAGGTGTACCTGGGATTGTCAGAGTTGTACCTGGAAGTGTCAGAGGTGTACCTGGGAGTGCCAGATGAATACCTGGGAGTATCAGAGGTGTACCTGGGAGTGTCAGAGGTGTACCTGGGAGTGTCAAAGGTGTACCTGGGAGTGTCAAAGGTGTACCTGGGAGTGTCGGAGGTGTTCCTGAGAGTGTCAGTGGTGTACCTGGGAGTGTCAGAGGTGTACCTGGGAGTGTTAAAGGTGTACCTGGGAGTCTCAGAGGTGTACCAGGGAATGTCAGAGGTGTACCTGGAAGTGCCAGAGGTGTACCTGGAAGTATCGAAGGTGTACCTGGGAGTATCGGAGGTGTACCTGGGAGTGTCTGAGGTGTACCTGGGAGTATCGGAGGAGTACCTGGGAGTGTCAGAGGTGTACCTGGAAGTATCGGAGGTGTACCTGGGAGTATCGGAGGTGTACCTGGGAGTGTCAGAGGTGTGCCTGGGAGTATGAGAGGTGTACCTGGGAGTGTCAGAGGTGTGCCTTGGAGTATCAAAGGTGTACCTGGGAGTGTCAGAGGTGTACCTGGGAGTGTCTGAGGTGTACCTGGGATTGTCAGAGTTGTACCTGGGAGTGTCATAGGCACCTGGGAGTGCAGCAGTGTACCTGGGAGTGTCAGGTGTGTACCAGGAGTGTCACGGTGTACCTGGGAGTGTCAGAGGTGTACCTGGGAGGTCAGAGGAGTACCTGGGGAGTGTCAGAGAGCAGAGTGTCAGAGGTGTACCTGGGAATGTCAGAGGTGTACCTGGGAATGTCAGAGGTGTATCTGGGAGCACAGAGGTGTACCTGGGAGTGCCACTGGTGTACCTGGGAGTATCAGGTGTGTACCAGGGAGTCAGAGAGTACCTGGGAGGTTAGAGGTGTACCTGAAGTCAGAGGTGTACCTGGAAGTGTCAGAAGGTGCAGGGAGTGTCAGTGGTGTACCTGGGAGTGTCAGAGTGTCCCCTGGAGTGTGACGTGTACCTGGGAGTGTCAGAGGTGTACTTGGGAGTGTCTGAGTTGTACCTGGGAGTGTCAGTGGTGTACCTGGGAGTGTCAAAGGTGTACTTGGGAGTGTCTGAGGTGTACCTGGGGGTATCAGAGGTGTACCTGGGAGTATCAGAAGTGTACCTGGGAGTGTCAGAAGTGTACTTGGGAGTGTCTGAGGTGTACCTGGGGGTGTCAGGGGTGTAACTGGGAGTGTCAGGAGTGTAACTGGGAGTGTCGGAGGCGTAACTGGGAGTGTCGGAGGTGTAACTGGGAGTATCTGAGGTGTACCTGGGAGTATCAGAGGTGTACCTGGTAGTATCAGATGTTTACCTGGGAGTGTCAGAGATGTAACTGGGAGTGTCAGGGTGTAACTGGGAGAAGTCGGGAGGTGTAACTGAGTGTCAGAGGTGTACCTGGGAGTATCGGAGGTGTACCTGGGAGTGTCAGAGGTGCCTGGAGTATCAGATGAACCAGGAAGAGTCAGAGAGGCCTGGAAGAGTGAGAGGTGTACCTGGAGTATCAGAGGTGCACCTGGGAGTGTCAGAGGTGTACCTGGAGTGTCTGAGGTGTACCTGGGAGTGTCTGAGGTGTACCTGGGAGTGTCCGAGGTGTACCTTGAAGTGTCTAAGGTGTACATGGAAGTGTCAGAGGTGTACCTGGAGTGTAAGCTGTACCTGTGAGTGTCAGCGGTGTACCTGGGAGGTCAGAGAATACCTGGGAGTATCAGAAATGTACCTGGGAGTGTCAGAGGTGCCTGGGAGTGGCACAGGTGTACCAGGGAATGTCTGAGGTGTACCTGGGAGAGTCAGATGTGAACCAGGGAGCTCAGAAGAGCACCTGGGAGTGTCAGAGGCGTTCCTGGGAGCATCGGAGGTGTACCTGGGAGGTCAGGAGGTATACCTGGGAGCATCAGAGGTGTACCTGGGAGTTCAGGTGCACCTGGGATTGCCGGGAGGTGTACCTGGGGTGTCAAGGGTGTACCTGGGAATGTCAAGGGGTGTACCTGGGAGGTCAGAGGTGTACCTGGGAGTGTCTGATGTGTACCTGGGAGTGTCAGGAGGTGTACCTGGGAGTGTCTGGAGGTGTACATGGAGTGTCAGAGGTGTACCTGGCAGGTGTAAGCTGTACCTGGAGCAGGAGGCTCCTGAGAGTGTCAGAGGTGTACCTGGGAGTGTTAGGGAGGTACCTGGGAGGTCAAAGGTACCAGGGAATGTCAGAGGTGTACCAGAGGAACCACAGAGTGTCAGGATGAGTACCTGGGAGTGTCAGAGGTGTACCTGAACGTCAGAGGCACGAGTGTCTGAGGTGTACCTGGGAGTGTCTTAGGTGTACCTGGGAGTGTCTGAGGTGTACCTGGGATTGAAGCTGAGTCAGCCTGGGAGTGCCAGATGACACCTGGGAGTATCAGAGGTGTACCTGGGAGTGTCAGAGGTGTACCTGGGAGTGTCGGAGGTGTACCTGGGAGGTTGTCACAACAGGCAACGGGAGTGTCAGAGATACCTGGGAGTGGCAGAGAACCAGGGAGTGTCAGAGGAGATACCTGGAGTGTCAGGAGGTGTACCTGGGAATATCGGAGGCATACCTGGGAGTATCGAAGGCGTGCCTGGGAATGTCAGAGGTGCACATGGGAGTATCACAGGTGTACCTGGGAGTGCCAGAGGTGTACCTGGGAGTGTCAGGGTGCACCTGGGAGTGTCTGGTGTAACTGGAGTGTCAAGGTGTAACCAGAGTCAGATTTGTACCTGGGAGTGTCAGAGGTGTACCTGGGAGTGTTAGGAGGTGTACCTGGTAGTGTCAGGTGCACTGGGAGCAGTCATGATGTTCCTGGGAGTCAGAGTACTGGGAGTGTCTGAGGTGTACCTGGGAGAGTCGAGTTTTGTACCTGGGAGTGTCAGAGGTGTACCTGGGAGTGTTAGAGGTGTACCTGGTAGTGTCAGTGGTGTACCTGGGAGTGTCATTGGTGTTCCTGGGAGTCAGAGTACCTGGAAGTGTCTGAGGTGTACCTGGGAGTGTCTGAGGTGTACATGGAGTGCAGGGTGTGGCCTGGGAGTGTCAGAGTGATACCTGGAGAGAGGTGTACCTGGGAGTGTGAGAGGTGTACCTGGGAGCACAAGGTGTACCTGGGAGTGTCAGGAGGTGTACCTGGGAGTGTCAGAGGTGTACCAGGAATGTCAGAGGTGTACCTGGGAGTGTCAGAGGTGTACCTGGAGTGCCGGAGGTGTACCTGGGAGTGTCAAAGGTGTACCTGGAATGTCAGGGGTGTACCTGGGAATGTCAGAGGTGTACCTGGGAGTGTCTGGAGGTGTACATGGGAGTGTCAGGTGTACCCCGGAGTGTCTGAGGTGTACATGGAGTGTCAGGAGGTGCACTGGGAGTGTAAGGTGTACCTGAGTGTCAGGAGGTGCACCTGGGAGGCTGGGAGGTACCTGGGAGGCCAGAGGTGAGCACCTGGGAGTGTCAGGCGAGTCCCTGGGAGGCCAGGGGTGCACGGGGAGTGTCAGAGGTGTACCTGGAAGTGTCAGGGGTGTACCTGGGAGTGTCTGAGGTGTACCTGGGAGTGTCAGAGGTGTACCTATGAGTATCAGAGGTGTACTTGGGAGAGTCAGAGGTGTACCTGGGAGTGTCAGGGGTGTTCCTGGGAGTGTCGGAGGTGTACCTGGGAGTGTCGGAGGTGTACCTGGGAGTGTCAGTGGAGAACCAGGGAGTGTAAGAGGTATACCTGGGAGTGTCAGAGGTGTACCAGGGAGTATCAGAGGAGTATCTGGGAGTGTCAGAGGTGTACCAGGGAGTGTCAGAGGAGTACCTGGGAGTGTCAGAGGTGTACCTGGGAGTGTCTGATGTGTACCTGGGAGTGTATGAGGTGTACCTGGGAGTGTCAGGTGTGTACCAGGGAGTGTCAGGAGTACCTGGGAGCGACAGAGGTGTACCTGTCAGTGTCAGAGATGTACCTGGGAGTGTCAGAGGTGTACCTGGGAGTGTCTAAGGTGTACCTGGGAGTGTCTGAGGTGTACTTGGGAGTGTCAGAGGAGAACCAGGGAGTGTAAGAGGTGTACC
The DNA here is from genome assembly GCF_018991925.1 of Homarus americanus. Lineage (NCBI taxonomy): Eukaryota > Metazoa > Arthropoda > Malacostraca > Decapoda > Nephropidae > Homarus > Homarus americanus. Next base: position 12,446 of record NW_024747026.1, read on the forward strand.
TGGGAGTGTCAATGGTGTACCAGGGAGTGTCAGATGTGTACCTGGGAGTGTCAGAGGTGTGTCTGGGAGTGTCTGAGGTGTACCTGGGAGTGTCTAAGGTGTACCTGGGAGTGTCTGAGGCGTACCTGGGAGTGTCAGAAGAGAACAAGGGAGTGTAAGAGGTGTACCTGGGAGAGTCAGAGGTGTACCTGGGAGTGTCAGAGGTGTACCTCGGAGTGTCTGAGGTGTACCTGAGAGTGTCAGATGTGTACCTGGGAGTGTCAGAGGTGAACCAGGAGTGTCAGAGGAGTACCTGGGAGTGTCAGAGGTGTACCTGGGAGTATTACAGGTGTACCTGGGAGTGTCAGGGGTGTTCCTGGGAGTGTCAGGGGTGTAACTGGAAGTGACGGAGGTGTAACTGGGAGTGTCAGAGGTGTACCTGGGAATGTCACAGGTGTACCTGGGAATGTCAGAGGAGTGCCTGGGAGTGTTAGAGGAGTACCTGGGAGTGTCAGGGGGTGCACCTGGGAGTTTCAAAAGTGTACCTGAGAGTGTCAGAGGTGTACCTGGGAGTGTCTGAGGTGTACCTGGGAGTGTCCGAGGTGTACCTGGGAGTGTCAGGGGTGTACCTGATGTCAGGAGGTGCACTGGGGAGGTCTGAGGCACCTGGAGGTCAGGAGGTACCTGGGAGTGTCTGAGGTGCACCTGGGAGAGCTGGGGTGTACCTGGGAGTGTCAGAGGTACTGGGAGTGTCAGGAGGCACCTGGGAGTGTCAGTGGTGTACCTGGAGTGCTCTGATGTACCTGGGAGTCAGAGTACCTGAAGTGTCTGAGGTACCTGGGAGTGTCTGAGGTGTACATGGAGTGGCCAGAGGTGTACTTGGCAGTGCAAGCTGTACCTGGGAGGCCGGGTGAGTACCTGGGAGAGCAAGAGGAATACCTTGGAGTATCAGAGGTACCTGGGAGTGCAGAGGTGTACCTGGGAGGTCAGAGCTGTACCGGGAGTGTCGGAGGTAACCTGAGAGTGTCACAGGTGTACCTGGGAGTATCAAAGGTGTACCTGGGAGCAAGGAGGTGTACCTGGGAGTGTCAGAGGTGTACCAGGAATGCCAGAGGTGCACCTGGGAGGTCAGAGAACCACGGAGTGTCAGGTGTACCTGGGAGCATCGGGAGGTACCTGGGAGGTCGGAGGTGTACCTGGGAGTGTCAGAGGTGTACCTGGGAGTGCCGGAGGTGTACCTGGGTGTCGGGAGGTACCTGGGAGTGTCAGGGGGTGTACCTGGAGTGTCAGAGGTACCTGGGAGTGTCTGAGGTGTACCTGGGAGTGTTAGGAGGTGTACCTGGGCCTGAGTGCATGGAGTGTCAGAGGTGTACCTGGCAGTGTAAGCTGTACCTGGGAGCAGCCGGTGTACCTGGGAGTGTTAGAGGTGTACCTGGGAGTGTCAGAGGTGTACCAGGGAATGTCAGAGGTGTACCTGGGAGCAAGTCAGAGGTGAACCACAGTGTCAGAGGAGTACCTGGGAGTATCAGAGGTATCTGGGAGTATCGGAGGTGTACCTGGAGTGTCTGAGGTTTACCTGGAAGTGTCAGTGGTGTACCTGGGAGGAGGTACCTGGGAGTGTCAGAGGTGTACCTGGAGTGTCAGAGGTGTACCTGGGAGTGTCAGAGGTGAACCAGGGAGTGTCAGAGGTGTACCTGGGAGTGTCAGAGGTGTACCTGGAGTGTCGAGGTGTACCTGGATTGTCAGAGGTGTACCTGGAGTGTCAGAGGTGTACCTGAGTATCAGAGGTGTACCTGGGAATGTCAGAGTGTACCTGGGAATGTCAGAGGTGTACCTGGGAATGTCAGAGGTGTACCTGGGGAGGCCGGAGGTACCTGGGAGTGTCTGAGAATTTGGGAGGTTCAGAGGCATCTGGGAGTGTCTGAGGTGTACCTGAGGTCAGAGGTGTACCTGGGAGGTCTGAGGTACTGGGAGTGTCAGAGGTACTTGGGAGTGTCTGAGGTGTACCTGGGGGTGTCAGAGATGTCCTGGGGTGTCAGGAGGTGTACCAGGAGTGTCAGGAGGTGTACCTGAGAGTGGCAGAGGTGAACCAGGGAGTGTCAGAGGAGCACTTGGAGTGTCAGAGGTGTACCTGGGAGTATCGGAGGTGTACCTGGAGGTCAGAGGTGTGCCTGGAGTGTCAGAGGTACTGGGGGAGGTGTACTTGGTAGTGTGAGTGGTGTACCTGGGAGTGTCATTGATGTACCTGGGAGTCAGAGAGTCCTGGAAGTGTCTGAGGTGTACCTGGGAGTGTCTGAGGTGTACATGGAGTGTCAGAGGTGTACTTGGCAGTGTAAGCTGTACCTGGGAGTGTGAGCGGAGTACCTGGGAGTGTCAGAGGAATACCTTTGGAGTATCAGAGGTGTACCTGGGAGTGAGAGGTGTACCTGGGAGTGTCAATGGTGTACCTGGGAGTGTCAGAGCTGTACCTGGGAGTGTCGGAGGTGTTCCTGAGAGTGTCACAGGTGTACCTGGAGTATTAAAGGTGTTCCTGGGAGGTTAGGAGGTGTTCCTGGGAGTGTCAGAGGTACCAGGGAATGTCAGAGGTGTACCTGGGAGTGTCAGAGGTGAACCAGGAGGTCAGAGGAGTACCTGGGAGTGTCAGAGGTGTACCTGGGAGTATCGGAGGTGTACCTGGGAGCACGGAGGTGTACCTGGAGTGACTGTGGTGTACCTGGGAGTGCCGGAGGTGTACCTGGGGGGTGTCAGGGTACCTGGAATGTCAGGGTGTACCTGGGAGTGTCAGAGGTGTGCCTGGGAGTGTCTGATGTGTGCCTGGGAGGTCAGAGGTGTACCTCGGAGTGTCAGAGGTACCTGGCAGTGTAAGCTGTACCTGGAGGTCGGTGTTCTGAGAGTGTTGAGGTGTACCTGGAGTGTCAGAGGTGTGCCTGAGTGTTAGAGGTACCTGGAGTGTCAGAGGTGTACCAGGAATGTCAGAGGTGTACCTGGAGTGTCAGAGGTGAACCACAGAGTGTCAGAGGAGTACCTGGGAGTATCAGAGGTGTACCTGGGAGTATCGGAGGTGCACCGGGAGTATCGGAGGTGTACCTGGGGTGTCTGAGGTTTACCTGGGAGTGTCAGTGGTGTGCCTGGGAGTGTTAGAGGTGTACCTGGGAGTGTCAGAGGTGTACCTGGGGAGTGTCAGAGGTGTGCCTGGGGTGTCAGAGGTGTGACCGAAGTGTCAGAGGAGTACCGAGTGTCAGAGGTGTACCTGGGGAGTATCGGAGGTGTAGAATTATCGGAGGTGTACCTGGGATTGTCAGGAGTGTACCTGGGGTATCAGAGGTGTACCTGGGAGTTGTCAGAGAGGTGTACCTGGGAACGTCAGAGGTGCAGGGAGTGTCTGAGGTGTACCTGGGAGTGTCTGGAGGTGTACCTGGGGAGTGTCTGAGGTGTACCTGGGATTGTCAGAGTTGTGCCTGGAGGTGTCAGAGGTGTGCCTGGGGTGCCAGAGGAATACCTGGAGTATCAGAGGTGTGACCTGGGAGTGTCAGAGGGTACCTGGGAACGTCAGAGTGCACCAGTGTCTGAGGTGTGCCTGGGAGTGTCTGAGGTGTGCATGGAGTGTCAGAGGTGTGCCTGGCAGTGTAAGCTGTGCCTGGGGTGTCAGCGGTGTGCCTGGGAGTGTCAGCGGTGTGCCTGGGAGTGTCAGAGGCCTTTGGAGTATCAGAGGTGCAAGTGTGGAGGTGTGCCTGGAGTGTCAGAGGTGTACCTGGAGTGTTGAGGTGTTCTAGAGGTGTGAGGTGGCCCAGGGAATGTCAGAGGTGTGCCTGGGAGTGTCAGGGGTGTGACCTGGGAGTATCGAAGGAGTAGCTGGGGAGTGGCGGAGGTGTGCCTGGGGTGTCCAAGGGTGTGCCTGGGGAATGTCAGGGGTGTGCCTGGGTGTCAGGTGTGCCTGGGAGTGTCTGATGTGTGCCTGGAAGTGTCAGGGTGTGCCTCCGGGTGTCTGGGGACATGGAGTGTCAGAGGTGTGACCGGCAGTGTGGCTGTGCCTGGGGTGTCGGAGGTGTTCCTGAGAGTGTTGGGGTGTACTGGGGTGTTGGGGTGTACCTGGGAGTGTCAAAGGTGTACCAGGGAATGTCAGGGTGTACCTGGTGTCAGAGGTGAACACAGTGTGTCAGAGGTACCTGGGAGTGTCCAGGTGTACCTGGGAGTATCAGGTGTGGGGTATCGGAGGTGTGCCTGGGGTATCGGAGGTGCAGGTCTGGGGTTTGCCTGGGGTGTCTGGGGTTTGCCTGGGGTGTCAGTGGTGTGTGGGGTGTCAGAGGTGTGCCTGGGAACGTCAGAGGTGCACCTGGGAGTGTCTGAGGTGTACCTGGGGAGTGTCTGGGGTGTGCCTGGAGTGTCTGGGGTGTGCCTGGGGTGCCAGAGGAATGCCTGGGGAGTGTGGGGTGTGCCTGGGGAGCATCAGAGGTACCTGGGAGTGTCAGCGGTGTGCTGGAGGTGTCAGAGGTGTGCCTGGGAGTGTCAGGGGTGTGCCTAGGGTGTGGTGTGCCTGGGAGTGTCAGAGGTGTGCCTGGGGTGTGTGAGGTGTGCGGAGTGTCAGAGGTGTAATTGGGAGTGTCTGGAGTTGTACCTGCAGGGGTGTCAGTGGTGTGCCTGGGAGTGTCAGAGTGTGCCTGGGAGTGGCAGAGGTGAACCAGGGGAGTGTCAGAGGAGTACCTGGGGTGTCAGAGGTGTACGGGGTATCAGGAGGGTTCCTGGGAGTGTCTGATGTGTACCTGGGAGTGTCAGGGGTGCACCTGGGAGTGTCAGGGGTGTAACTGGGAGTGTCAGGGGTGTAACTGGGAGTGTCGGATGCGTAACTGGGAGTGTCGGAGGTGTAACTGGGAGTATCTGAGGTGTACCTGGGAGTATCAGAGGTGTACCTGGGAGTATCAGATGTTTACCTGGGAGTGTCTGAGGTGTACCTGGGAGAGTCAGTTTTGTACCTGGGAGTGTCAGAGGTGTACCTGGGAGTGGTAGAGGTGTACTTGGTAGTGTCAGTGGTGTACCTGGAAGTGTCTGAGGTGTGCCTGGGAGTGTCAGAATGTGAACCAGGGAATGTCAGAGGTGTGCCTGGGAATATCAGAGGTGAACCACAGAGTGTCAGGAGGTGCCTGGGGTGTCAGAGGTGTGCCTGGGGTATCAGGGTGTGCCTGGGGTATCGGAGGTGTGCCTGGGGGTGTCTGGGGTTTGCGGGACGTCAGAGGTGCACCTGGGAGTGTCTGAGGTGCCTGGGGTGTCTGAGGTGTGCCTGGGGAGTGTCTGGGGTGTGCCTGGGGTGTCTGAGGTGTGGGATTGTCAGGGTTGTACCTGGAAGTGTCAGAGGTGTACCTGGGGTGCCAGAGGAATACCTGGGTATCAGAGGTGTACCTGGGAGTATCAGAGAGTAGCCTGAGTGTCAGCGGTGTGCCTTGGAGTGTCAAGTGTGCACCGAGTGTCAGAGGTGTGCCTGGGAGTGTCAGAGGTGTGCCTGGAGTGTGTGGGGTGTGCCTGGGAGTGTCAGGTATGCTTGGGGTGACTGAGGGTGTGCCTGGGGTGTCAGGGGTGTGCCTGGGTGTCAGTGGTGTGCCTGGGAGTGTCAGAGGTGTGCTTGGGGTGACTGAGGTGTACCTGGGGTGTCAGGGTGTGCCTGGGGTGTCAGTGGTGTGCCTGGGAGTGTCAGAGGTGTACCAGGGGTGTTAGAGGTGTGCCTGGGGTGGCAGAGGTGAACCAGGGGAGTGTCAGAGGAGTGCCTGGGGAGTGTCAGAGGTGTGCCTGGGGTATCGGAGGTGTTCTGGGTTTCAGAGTGTGCCTGAGGTGTCAGAGGTGTACCAGAGTGTCAGGGTGTGCCTGGGGTGTCAGAGGTGTGCCTGGGGTGTCAGAGGTGCACCTGGGGAGTGTCAGGGGTGGCTGGGAGTGTCAGGGGTGTAACTGGGAGTGTCGGATGCAACTGGGAGTGTCGGATGCGTAACTGGGAGTGTCAGGTGTAACTGGGAGTACCAGGGTGGCAGTATCAGAGGTGTGCCTGGGAGTATCAGATGTTTACCTGGGAGTGTGAGGTGTACCTGGGAGAGTCAGTTTGTACCTGGGAGTGTCAGAGGTGTGCCTGGAAGTGGTAGAGGTGTGCTTGGTAGTGTCAGTGGTTGTTGGGTGTCATTGGTGTGCCTGGGGTCAGGTGCCTAGGTGTCTGAGGTGTGCCTGGAGTGTGGGTGTACATGGGTGTCAGAGGTGGCCCAGTGTGGCTGTGCCTGGGAGTGTCAGCGGTGTGCCCGGGAGTGTCAAAGGTGTACCTGGAGTGTCAGAGTGTGCCAGGGAATGTCAGAGGTGTGCCTGGGGTGTCAGGGTGAACCACAGAGTGTCAGAGGAGTACCTGGGAGTATGGAGGTGTACCTGGGGTATCGAAGGTGTACCTGGGAGTGTCTGTGGTGTGCCTGGGGTGCCGGAGGTGTGCCTGGGGGTAAGGGGTGCCCGGAATGTCAGGGGTGTGCCTGGGAGTGTCAAGGTGTACCTGGGGTGTCTGATGTGTACCTGGAGTGTCAGAGGTGTACCTCAGGTGTCTGAGGTGGACCTGGGAGTGTTAGAGTGTGCCTGGGAGTGTCAGAGGTGAACCACAAGGTGTCAGAGGAGTACCTGGGTGTCAGAGGTGTACCTGGGAGTATCAGGTGTACCTGGGGTATCGGAGGTGTACCTGGGAGTGTCTGAGGTGTACGGGAGTGTCTGAGGTTTACCTGGGAGTGTCTGAGGTTTACCTGGGGTGTCTGAGGTTTGCCTGGGGTGTCTGAGGTTTACCTGGGAGTGTCAGGGTTTACCAGGTGTGTGTGTGTGCCTGGGAGTGTCAGAGGTGTGCTTGGGGTGTCAGAGGTGGCGGAGTGTCAGAGGTGTACGTGGGAGTGTCAGGGGTGTGGGGTGGAGTGTCAGGGGTGTGACTGGGAGTGTCGGAGGTGCTTGGGGTGTCTGGGTTGTACCTGGGGTGTCAGTGGTGTGCCTGGGAGTGTCAGAGGTGTACCTGGGGTGTCAGAGGTGTGCCTGGGGTGTCAGAGGTGTACCTGGGGTGTCAGAGGGTGCCTGGGGGTGTCAGAGTGTGCCAGGGAGTGTCAGGGTGTGCCTGGGGTGGCAGAGGGTGAACCAGGGGGTGTCAGAGGAGTACCTGGGGTGTCAGGTGTACCTGGGGAGTATCGGAGGTGTTCTTGGGAGTTTCAGAGGTGTACCTGGGTGTCAGGAGGTGTGCCTGGGGTGTCAGAGGTGTACCTGGGAGTGTCAGAGGTGTCATCAGGGGTGCACCTGGGAGTGTCAGGGGTGTAACTGGGAGTGTCAGGCGTACTGGAGTGTCAGGTGTAACTGGGAGTATCTGGGGTGTACCTGGGAGTATCAGATGTTTACCTGGGAGTATCAGAGGTGTAACTGGGAGTGTCAGAGTGTAACTGGGAGTGTCAGAGTGTAACTGGGAGTGTCAGAGGTGTGCCTGGGAGTGTCAGAGGTATACCTGGGAGTATCAGATGTGACAGGGGAGACAAGGTACCTGGGAGTGTCAGAGTGTGCCTGGGAGTATCGGAGGTGTTCCTGGGAGTGTTAGAAGTATAGAATTATCAGGGGGTGTACTTGGGAGTGTCAGAGGTGAACTGGGAGTGTCTGAGGTGTGCCTGGAAGTGTCTGGGGTGTGCATGGAGTGTCTGGGGTGTACATGGGTGTCAAGGTGTCCTGGGTGTCAGAGGAATGCCTGGGAGTATCAGAGGTGTAACTGGGAGTGTCAAGGTATACTTGGGATTGTCAAGTTGTATCTGGGAGTGTCAGAGTGTGGAACGAGTGCCAGAGGTGTGCCTGGGAGTGTCAGTGGTGTACCTGGGATTGTCAGGTGTGTACCAGGGAGTGTAGATGAGTACCTGGGGTACCGGTGTGCCTGGGAGCGTCAGAGGTGTACCTGGGAGTGTCCGAGGTGTACCTTGGAGTGTCAGAGGAGTACCTGGGGTGTCAGAGGTGTGCCTGGGAATGTCAGGTGTATCTGGGGAGTGCCAGAGGTGTGCGGAGTGTCATTGAGTATGCCTGGGGTATCAGGTGTGTACCAGGGAGTGTCAGAGGAGTACCTGGGGTGTCAGAGGTGTACCTGGAAGTGTTGGGGTGTGCCTGGGAGTGTTGGGTTGTACCTGGGGTGTCAGAGGGTGTGACTGGGGTGTGTGGGGTGTGCCTGGAAGTGTCAGAGGTGTGGTTGGGGTGTCAGGGGTGTAAGTGGGGTGTCAGGGGTAGAGTGGGGTGTCAGGTGTGCTTGGGAGTGTCTGGGTTGTACCTGGGGTGTCAGTGGTGTACCTGGGAGTGTCAGAGGTGTGCAGGGGTGTCTGAGTTGTGCCTGGGAGTGTCAGTGGTGTGCCTGGGGGTGTCAGAGGTGTACCTGGGGTGTCAGAGAGGTGTACCTGGGGTGTCAGAGGTGTGCCAGAGTGTCAGAGGTGTGCCTGGGGTGAGGTGACAGGGAGTGTCAGAGGTACCTGGGAGTGTCAGAGGTGTACCTGGGAGTATCAGGTGTTCTTGGGAGTTCAGAGGTGTACCTGGGAGTGTCAGAGGTGTGCCTGGGGTGTCAGGGGTGCACCAGGGAGTGTCAGAGTGTGAACTGGGAGTGTCAGGGGTGTAACGAGTGTCAGGCGTAACTGGGAGTGTCGGAGGTGTAACTGGGGAGTATCTGAGGTGTACCTGGAAGTATCCAGAGGTGTACCTGGGAGTATCAGATGTTTACCTGGGGTGTCAGAGGTGTAACTGGGAGTGTCAGGGGTGGCTGGGAGTGTCGGAGGTGTAACTGGGAGTGTCGGAGGTGTAACTGGGAGTGTCAGAGGTGTACCTGGGAGTATCAGAGGGTTTACCTGGGAGTGTCTGAGGGTGTGCCTGGGAGAGTCAGTTTGTACCTGGGGAGTGTCAGAGGTGTACCTGGAAGTGGTGGGGTGTGCCTGGGTGTGTGGTGTGCCTGGAGTGTCTGAGGTGTGCCTGGGGTGTCTGAGGTGTGCATGGGTGTCAGGTGTGCCTGGCAGTGTAAGCTGTACCTGGGTGTCAGCAGTGTGGCTGGGAGTGTCAGAGGAATGCCTTTGAGTATCAGAGGTGTACCTGGGAGTGTGGAGGTGTGCCTGGGAGTGTCAATGGTGAACCTGGGGTGTCAGAGGTGTACCTGGGGTGTCGGAGGGTACCGGGAGTGTCGGAGGGTACCTGGGAGAGTCTGAGGTGTGTACCTGGTAGTGTCAGGGGTGTACCTGGGAGTGTCAGAGAGTACCTGGAGTGTCTGAGGTGTTCCTGTGTCAAGGAGTACAGTGTCAGGGGTGTACCTGGGAGGTCAGGGGTGTGCCTGGGGTGTGTGAGGTGTGCCTGGAGTGTCAGGTGTGGTTGGAGTGTCAGGGGTGTGTGGGAGTGTCAGGGTGTAACTGGGCGTGTCAGGTGTACTTGGGGTGTCTGAGTTGTACCTGGGAGTGTCAGTGGTGCCTGGGAGTGTCAGAGGTGTACCTGGGAGTGTCTGGGGTGTGCCTGGGGGTGTGAGAGGTGTGCCTGGGAGTGTCAGAGGTGTGCCAGGGAGTGTCAGAGGTGTACCCAGGAGTGTCAGAGGTGTACCTGGGGTGGCAGAGGTGAACCAGGGAGTGTCAGAGGTGTACCTGGGGAGTATCGGAGGTGTGCCTGGGTCTGAGGTGTAACTGGGAAGTCAGTTTGTATCTGGGAGTGTCAGAGGTGTACCTGGGAGTGTTAGAGGTGTATTTGGTAGTGTCAGTGGTGTACCTGGGAGTGTCATTGATGTACCTGGGGTCAGAGTACCTGGAAGTGTCTGAGGTGTACCTGGGAGTGTCTGAGGTGTACATGGAGTGTCAGAGGTGTACTTGGCAGTGTAGCGTGTACCTGGGAGTGTCAGCAGGTACCTGGGAGTGTCAGAGGAATACCTGGAGTATCAGAGGTGTACCTGGGAGTGTGAGGTGTACCTGGGAGTGTCAATGGTGTGCCTGGGGTGTCAATGGTGTACCTGGGAGTGTCAGGTGTTCCTGAGAGTGTCACAGGTGTGCCTCAAAGGTGTTCCTGAGAGGTGTTCCTGAGTGTCCAGAGGTGTACAGGGAATGTCAGAGGTGTACCTGGGGTGTCAGAGGTGAACCACGAAGTGTCAGGAGTACCTGGAGTATCGGAGGTGTACCTAGGAGCATCGGAGGTGTACCTGGGAGGACTGTGGTGAACCTGGGAGTGCTGGAGGTGTACCTGGGAGTGCCGGAGGTGACCTGGGGGTGTCAAGGTACCTGGGAATGTCAGGTGTACCTGGGAGTGTCAGAGGTGTACCTGGGAGTCGGATGTGTACCTGGAGGTGTCAGAGGTGTACCTCGGAGTGTCTGAGGTGTACATGGGAGTGTCAGAGGTGTACCTGGCAGTGTAAGCTGTACCTGGGAGGTCGGTGTTCCTGAGAGTGTTAGAGGTGTACCTAGGGAGTGTCAGAGGTGTACCTGAGTGAGGTACCTGGGAGGTCAGAGGTACCAGGAATGTCAGAGGTGTACCTGGGAGGGTCAGAGGTGAACCACAGAGTGGCAGAGGAGTACCTCGGAGTATCCAGAGGTGTACCTGGGAGTATCAGAGGTGTACCTGGGAGTATCGGAGGTGTACCTGGGGATATCGGAGGTACCTGGGAGTATCGGAGGTGTACCTGGGAGTATCGGAGGTGTACCTGGGAGTGTCTGGAGGTTTACCTGGGAGTGTCAGTGGTGTACCTGTGGAGTGTTAGAGGTGTACCTGGGAGTGTCAGAGGTACCTGGGAGTGTCAGAGGTGTACCTGGGAGTGGCAGAGGTGAACTAGGGAGTGTCAGAGTGAGCACGGGAGTGTCAGAGGTACCTGGGAGTATCGGAGGTGTACCTGGGAGTATCGGGAGGTACCTGGGATTGTCAGAGGTGTACCTGGGAGTATCAGAGGTGTACCTGGGAGGGTACCTGGGAACGTCAGAGGTGCACCTGGGAGTGTCTGAGGTGTACCTGGGAGTGTCTGAGGTGTACCTGGGAGTGTTGAGGTGTACCTGGGATTGTCAGAGGTACCTGGGATTGTCAGAGGTGTACCTGATTGTCAGTTGTACCTGGAAGTGTCAGAGGGTGTACCTGGGAGTGCCAGAGGAATACCTGGAGTATCAGAGGTGTACCTGGGAGTGTCAGAGGAGTACCTGGGAGTGTCAGCGGTGTACCTTGGAGTGGCTGGGGAGGTGCCTGGGAGTGCCAGTGAGCCAGAGGTGTACCTGGGAGGTGTGAGGTGGCCTGGGAGTGTGAGGTACCTGGGAGGCTGGGAGGTGTACCTGGCAGTGTAAGCTGTACCTGGGAGTGCTGAAGGTGTACCTGGGAGTGTCAGAGAATACCTTGGAGTATCAGAGGTGTACCTGGGAGGTGAGAGGTGTACCGGGAGTGGAGGTGTTCCTAGGAGGTCAGAGGAGTACCAGGAGGTCAGAGGTGTACTTGGGAGGCTGAGATACTGGGAGGTCAGAGGTGTACCTGGGAGTGTCAGAGGTGTACCTGGGGTGACTGAGGTGTACCTGGGTGTCAGAGAGGTGTACCTGGGGGTGTCAGAGGTGTACCTGGGAGGTCAGAGGTGTACCTGGGAGTGTCAGAGGTACCAGGGAGTGTCAGAGGTGTACCTGGGAGTGGCAGAGGTGAACCAGGAGTGTCAGAAGAGTACCTGGGAGTGTCAGAGGTGTACCTGGGAGTATCGGAGGTACCTGGGAGTTTCAGAGGTGTACCTGGGAGTGTCAGAGGTGTAGCTGGGAGTGTCATGGGTGCACCTGGGAGTGTCAGGTGCACCTCGGAGTGTCAGGGGTGCACCGGAGTGTCAGGGGTGTAACTGGGAGGCCAGAGGTGTAACTGGAGGCATGGAGTGCACCGGAGGCAAGCCGGAGGTAACTGGGAGTATCTGAGGTGTACCTGGGAGTATCAGAGGTGTACCTGGGAGTATCAGATGTTTACCTGGGAGTGTCTGAGGTGTACCTGGGAGAGTCTGAGGTGTACCTGGGAGGTCAGGAGGTGTACCTGGGAGTGGTGAGGTACCTGGTAGTGTCAGTGGTGTACCTGGGAGTGTCATTGGTGTACCTGGGAGTCAGAGTACCTGGAAGTGTCTGAGGTGTACCTGGGAGTGTCTGAGGTGTACATGGAGTGTCAGAGGTGTACCTGGCAGTGTAAGCTGTACCTGGGAGTGTCAGTGTACCTGGGAGTGTCAGAGGAATACCTGAGTATCAGAGGTGTACCTGGGAGTGTGAGAGGTACCTGGGAGAGCAGAGGTGTTCCTAGGAGTGTCAGAAGAGTACCAGGGAATGCAGAGGTACCTGGGAGGTGAGAGGTGAACCCAGAGTGTCAGAGGAGTACCTGGGAGTGTCAGAGGTACCTGGGAGTATCGGAGGTGTACCTGGGAGTATCGGAGGTGTACCTGGGAGTGTCTGAGGTTTACCTGGGAGTGTCTGAGGTTCACCTGGGAGTGTCAGAGGTACCTGGAGGTCAGAGGTGTGGGAGGTGTACCTGGGAACGTCAGAGGTGTACCTGGAACGTCAGAGGTGCACCTGGGAGGTCTGAGGTACCTGGGATTGTCAGAGTTGTACCTGGGATTGTCAGAGTTGTACCTGGAAGTGTCAGGAGGTGTACCTGGAGCAGAGGAATACATGGGAGTATCAGAGGACCTGGGAGTGTCAGAGGTGTACCTGGGAGTGCCAGAGGTGTACCTGGGAGTGCCAGTGGTGTACCTGGGAGTGCCAGTGGTGTACCTGGGAGTGTCTGAGTTGTACCTGGAGTGTCAGTGGTGTACCTGGGAGTGTCAGAGGTGTACTTGGAGTGACTGCAGTGCTGGGGTGTCAGAGGTGTACCTGGGAGTGGCAGAGGTGAACCAGGGAGGTCAGAGGAGTACCTGGGAGTGTCAGAGGTACCCTGGGAGCATCGAGGTGTTCCTGAGCCTCAGAGGTGTACCTGGGAGTGTCAGAAGTGTACCTGGAAGTCAGGGGTGCACCTGGGAGTGTAAGGTGTAACTGGGAGGTCAACTGGGAGTGTCGGATGCGTAACTGGGAGTGTCGGAGGTAACTGGGAGTATCTGAGGTGTACCTGGGAGTATCAGAGGTGTACCTGGGAGTATCTGATGTTTACCTGGGAGTGTCAGAGGTGTACCTGGGAGTGGTAGAGGTGTACTTGGTAGTGTCAGTGGTGAACCTGGGAGGCCATTGGTGTACCTGGGAGTCAGAGTACCTGGAAGTGTCTGAGGTGTACCTGGGAGTGTCTGAGGTGTACATGGAGTGTCAGAGGTGTACCTGGCAGTGTAAGCTGCACCTGGGAGGTCATGGTGTACCTGGAGTGTCAGAGGAATACCTTTGAGTATATTAGAGGTGTACCTGAGTGTGAGAGAGGTGTACCTGGGAGGCCAAAGGTGTACCTTGGGAGTGTCAGGAGGAACCACGAAGTGTCAGAGGAGTACCTGGGAGTATCGGAGGTGTATCGGGGAGTATCGAAGGTGTACCTGGGAGTGCCTGTGGTGTACCTGGGAGTGCCGGAGGCTTACCTGGGGGTGTCAAGGTGTACCTGGGAATGTCAGGGGTGTACCTGGGAGTGTCAGAGGTACCTGGAGTGTCTGATGTGTACTGAAGTGTCAGAGGTGTACCCTCGAGTGTCTGAGGTGTACATGGAGTGTCAGAGGTGTACCTGGCAGTGCTGTACCTGGGAGTGTCGGAGGTGTTCCTGAGTGTGCTAGAGGGACCTGGGAGTGTCAGAGGTGTACCCTGGGAGTGTCAGAGGTACCTGGGAGGTCAGAGGTGTACCAGGAATGTCAGAGGTGTACCTGGGAGTGTCAGAGGTGAACCACAGAGTGTCAGGAGGAGTACCTGGGAGGCTCAGAGGTGTGTACCTGGGAGTATCGGAGGTGTACCTGGGCAGTATGGAGGTGTACCTTGGAGTGTCTGAGGTATACCTGGGAGTGTCTGAGGTTTACCTGGGAGTGCTGGCGGTGGTGTACCTGGAAGTGTCAGAGGTGTACCTGGGAGTATCAGATGTTTACCTGGGAGGCCAGAGTTGTAACTGGGAGTGTCAGGGGTGTAACTGGGAGTGCTTGGAGGTAACTGGGAGTGTCAGAGGTGTACCTGGGAGGTCAGAGGTATACCTGGGAGTATCAGATGTGAACCAGGGAGAGACAAAGGAGTACCTGGGAGTGTCAGAGGTGTTCCTGGGAGTATCGAAGGTGTTCCTGGGAGTGTTAGAGGTGTACCTGGGAGTATCAGAGGTGTACCTGGGAGCTCAGAGGTGTACCTGGAGGCTGAGAGGTGTAACTGGGAGTGTCTGAGGTGTACCTGGAAGTGTCTGGAGGTGTACATGGAAGTGTCTGAGGTGGGACACGGAGTGTCAGAGGTGTACCTGGGAGTGTCAGAGAATACCTGGGAGTATGAAAGGTGTAACTGGGAGTGTCAGAGGTATACCTGGGAGGTCAAAGGTGTACCTGGGAGTGTCAAAGGTGTACCTGGGAGTGTCAGAGGTATACCTGGGAGTGTCAGGAGGTGTACCTGGGAGTGTTAGAGGTGTTCCTGGGAGGTCAGGAGGTGTACCTGGGAGTGTCGGAGGTACCTGGGAGTGTCAGAGGTGTACCTGGGAGCATCAGGCCTGGAGCCAGAGGTGCACTGGGAGTATCTGAGGTGTACCTGGGAGTGTTGGAGGTGAACCAGGTAGTGTCAGGAGAGTACCTGGGAGTGTCAGATGTGTCCCTGGGAGTGTCTGAGGTGTACCTGGGAGTGTCAGTGGTGTACCCGGAGGTCAGTGGTGTACCTGGGAGTGTCAGGTGTGTACCAGGAGGTCAGAGGAGTACCTGGGAGGTCACCGGTGTACCTGGGATTGTCAGAAGGTACCTGGGAGTGTCTGGAGGTGTACCTTGGAGTGTCAGAGGAGTATCTGAAGTGTCAGAGGTGTACCTGGAATGTCAGAGGTGAGAGTGCCAGAGGTGACCTGGGAGCAAGGGTACCTGGGAGATCAGGTGTGCAGGAGTCAGAGGAGTACCTGGGAGTGTCAGAGGTGTACCTGGAAGTGTTAGAGGTGTACCTAGGGAGTGTCAGTAGGTACCTGGGAGTGTGTGAGGTGTACCTGGGAGTGTGTGGAGGTGTACCTGGGAGTGTCAGGAGGTGTAGTTGGGAGTGTCTGAGTGTACCCAGAGTGTCGGGGTGGTGAACCTGGGAGTGTCAGAGGTGTACCTGGAGTGTCGGAGGAGTACCTGGGAGAGTCTGAGGTGTTCCTGGGAGGTCAGAGGAGTACCTGGGAGTGTCAGGGGTGTACCTGGGAGGTCAGGGGGTGTACCTGGGAGTGTCAGAAGTATACCAGGGAGTGTCAGAGGTGTACCTGGGAGTGGCAGAGGTGAACCAGGGAGTGTCAGAGGTGTACCTGGGAGCATCGGAGGTGTTCTTGGGAGCGTCAGAGGTGTACCTGGGGTGTCAGGAGGTGTACCTGGGAGTAGTTGGGGTGCACCTGGGAGTGTCAGGGTGCACTGGAGTGTCAGGGGTGTACCTGGGAGTGTCAGGGGTGTAACTGGGAGAGTCGGGGGTGTAACTGGGAGTGTCAGAGGTGTACCTGGGAGTACAGAGGTATACCTGGGAGTATCAGATGTGAACCAGGGAGAGACAAAGGAGCACTGGGAGGCCAGAGGTGTACCTGGGAGTATCGAAGGTGTTCCTGGGAGTGTCAGAGGTGTACCTGGGAGGCCAGAGGTGTACCTGGGAGTGCTGGTGGTGTACCTGGGAGTGTCAGGTGTGTACCAGGGAGGTCAGAGGAGTACCTGGGAGGTCACCGGTGTACCTGGGAGCGTCAGAAGTGTACCTGGGAGTGTCTGAGGTGTACCTTGGAGAGTCAGAGGTGTACCTGGGAGTGTCTGAGGTGTACTGGGGGTGTCAGGAGGTGAACCAGGTAGTGTCAGGAGTGAGCACCTGGGAGTGTCAGATGTGTACCTGGGGAGTGTCTGAGGTGTACCTGGGATTGTCAGAGTTGTACCTGGGAGTGTGAGAGGTGTAACTGGGAGTGCCAGAGGTGTACCTGGGAGTGCTGGGTGGTGTACCTGGGAGTGTCAGGTGTGTACCAGGGAGTGTCAGGAGAGTACCTGGGAGGTCACCGGTGTACCTGGGAGGTCAGAAGTGTACCTGGGAGTGTCTGAGGTACTTGGGAGTATCGGAGGTGAACCTGGGAGGTCAGAGGTGTACCTGGGAATGTCAGAGGTGTATCTGGGAGTGCCAGAGGTGTAACTGGGAGTGCCAGAGGTGTACCTGGGAGATGTACCAGGAGGTCAGGAGGAGATACCTGGGAGTGTCTGAGGTGTACCTGGGAGTGTCAGGAGGTGTAACTGAGTGTGTAGAGGTACCTGGAAGTGTCTGAGGTACATGGGAGTGTCTGAGGTGTACCTGGAGTGTCAAAGGTGTACCTGGGAGTGTCAGAGGAGTACCTGGAGTATCAGAGGTGTAACTGGGAGTGTCAAAGGTATACCTGGGATTGTCAAAGTTACCTGGGAGTGTCAGAGGTGTAACTGAGAGGCAGAGGTGTACCTGGGAGGCTGGTGGGAATTGGAGTGCCAGGTGTGTACCAGGGAGTGTCAGATGAGTACCTGGGAGCGTTACCGGTGTACCTGGGAGCGTCAGAGGTGTACCTGGGAGGTCAGAGGTGTACCTTTGGAGGTCAGAGGAGTACCTGGGAGTGTCAGAGGTACCTGGGAATGTCAGAGGTGTATCTGGGAGGCCAGAGGTGTAACTGGGAGGCCAGAGGTGGTACCTTGGGAGCATCAGGTGTGTACCAGGGAGTGTCAGAGGAGCACCTGGGAGTGTCTGAGGTGTACCTGGGAGTGTCAGAGGTGCAACTGGGAGGTGTGTGAGGTGTACCTGGAAAAGCTCAGAGGTGTAGCTGGGAGTGTCAGGGTGGTGGGAGTGTCAGGGTGTAAGTGGGAGTGCCAGGGTGTACCTGGGGAGTGCCAGGAGGTGTACCTGGGAGTATCGAAGGTGTTCCTGGGAGTAAGTTAGGGAGGTGTACCTGGGAGTATCAGAGGTGTACCTGGGAAAGGAGGTGTACCTGGGAGTGTTCGAGGTGTACCTGGGAGTGCCTGAGGTGTACATGGAAGTGTCTGAGGTGTACACGGAATGTCAGAGGTGTACCTGGGAGCTGAGGAATACCTGGGAGTATCAAGGTGTAACTGGGAGTGTCAGAGGTGTACTGGGAGTGTCAAAGGTGTACCTGGGAGTCAGGAGGTATACCTTGGAGTGTCAGAGGTGTACCTGGGAGAGTGTCAGGAGGTGTTCCTGGGAGGGCACAGGTGTACCAGGGAATGTCAGAGGTGTACCTGGGAGTGTCAGATGAAACAGGGGTGTGTCAGAGGAGTACCTGGGAGGTCAGGATGTGTCCCTGGGAGTGTCGAGGTGTACCTGGGATTGTCAAAGTTGTATCTGGGAGCAAGTCAGGTTGTACCAGGAGGTCAGAGGAGTACCTGGAGTGTCACCGGTGTACCTGGGGCGTCAGAAGTGTACTCTGGGAGGCCTGGAGGTAACTGGAGGTCAGAGAGTATCTGAAGGCTGGGAGGTGTACCGAGAATGTCAGAGGTGATCTGGGAGTGCCAGAGGTGTACCTGGGAGGCTCGGCAGGTGTACCTGGGAGCAATGGTACCAGGGAGTGTCAGAGGAGTACCTGGGAGGTCAGAGGTGCACCTGGAAGTGTCAGAGGTGCACCTGGGAGTGTCAGAGGTGTAACTGGGAGGTCAGAGGTGTAACTGGGAGTGTCGGAGGAGTACCTGGGAGAGTCTGGTACCTGGTCAGGTGTACCTGGGAGTGTCAGAAGAGTACCTGGGAGTGTCTGAGGTGTACCTGGGAGGTCTCGGAGGAGTACCTGGAGCAAGCCAGGTGGGTACCTGGGAGTGTCAGAGGTGTACCTGGGAGTGTCAGAAGTGTACCAGGAGTGTCAGAGGTGCACCTGGGAGAGTCAGAGGTGTACTGGGAGGTCGAGTTGTACCTAGGAGTGTCAGGTGGTGAACCTGGGAGTGTCAGAGGCACCGGGAGTGTCGGAGGAGTACCTGGGAGAGTTCGAGGTGTACCTGGATGTGTCAGGGTGTACCTGGGAGTGTCAGGAGGCGTACCTGGGAGTGTTGAGTGTACCTGGGAGTGTCAGAGGAGCACCCTGGGAGCAGTCAGGGTGTACCTGGGAGTGTCAGGGGTGCACCTGGGGAGTCAGAAGGCACCAGGAGTGTCAGAGTTGTACCTGGGAGTGGCAAGAGGTGAAACCAGGAGGCCAGAGGTGTACCTGGGAGCATCAGAGGTGTTCTTGGGAGTTTCAGAGGTGTACCTGGGAGTGCAGAGGTGTACCTGGGAGGTAGGGGTGCACCTGGAGGTCAGGGGTAACTGGGAGGCCAGGGTGTAACTGGGAGTGTCGGAGGTGTAACTGGGAGGCTGTCAGAGGTGTACCTGGGAGTGACAGAGGTGTACCTGGGAGTATCAGATGGAACCAGGAGAGAAAGGAGTGCCTGGAGGTCAGAGGTAAACCAGGGACATCGAAGGTTCCTGGGAGGTTAGAAGATACCTGGGAGTATCAGAGGTGTACCTGGGAAGCCAGAGGACCTGGACTGTCAAAATGATCTGGGAGTGTCAAAGGTATACCTGGGAGTGTCAAAGGTGTACCTGGGAGTGTCAAAGGTGTACCTGGGAGGTCAGAGGCACCTGGAGTGTCAGAGGTGTACTGGGAGGTGGAGGTGCCTGGGAGGCACAGGTGTACCAGGGAATGTCAGAGGTGTACCTGGAGGTCAGATGTGAAACAGGGTGTGTCAGGGAGGACCTGGGAGTGTCAGAGGTGTACCTGGGAGTATTGGAGGTACCTGGGAGTGTCAGAGGTATACCTGGGAGTATCAGAGGAGTACCTGGGAGGCTGAGATGTGTCCCTGGGAGTGTCTGAGGTGTACCTGGGATTGTCAAAGTTGTATCTGGGAGTGCCAGAGGTGTAACTGGGAGCGCAGAGGTGTACCTGGGAGGCCAGTGGTGTACCTGGGAGTGCCAGGGTGTGGTACCAGGGAGTGTCAGAGGAGTACCTGGGAGTGTCACCGGTGTACCTGGGAGCGTCAGAAGTGTACCTGGGAGTGTCCGAGGTGTACCTTGGAGAGTCAGAGGTGTACTTGGGAGTGTCTGAGGTGTACCTGGGGGTGTCAGAGGTGAACCAGGTAGTGTCAGAGGAGTACCTGGGAGCAGTCAGATGTGTCTCGGGAGTAGGCGAGGTGTACCTGGGATTGTCGTTGTATCTGGGAGTGTCAGAGGTGTAACTGGGAGTGTGGGTGGTGTACCTGGGAGGCTGTGTACCAGGAGTGTCAGAGAGCCTGGGAGTGTCACCGGTGCACGGGGAGTCAGAGGTGTACCTGGGAGGTACCTTGGGAGCACGGGAGGTGTTCCGGAGGCAGAAGTATACCTGGGAGCATCAGAGGTGTACCTGGGAGTGTCTGAGGTGAACCTTGGAGTGTCTGGAGGAGTACCTGGGAGTGTCAGAGGTGTACCTGGGAATGTCAGAGGTGTATCTGGGATGCCAGAGGTGTACCTGGGAGCATCAGGTGTACCAGGGGAGTGTCAGGAGGAGTACCTGGGAGTGTCAGAGGTGTACCTGGAAGAGTTAGAGGTGTACCTAGGGAGGTCATGGTGTACCTGGGAGTGCAGAGGTGTAACTGGGAGTGTGAGGTGTACCTGGAAGTGTCAGAGGTGTAGCTGGGAGTGTCAGGGGTGGCGGGAGGCCAGGGTGTAAGTGAGTGTCAGTAACTGAGAGTGTCAGGGTGTAACTGGGAGTGCTCTGAGTTGTACCTGGGAGTGTCAGGTGGTGTACCTGGGAGTGCCGGGAGGTGTACCTGGGAGTGTCTGGAGGTACCTGGGAGTGTCAGAGGTGTACCTGGGAGTGTCAGAGGTGCACCTGGGAGTGGCAGAGGTGAACCAGGGAGGTCAGAGGTGTACCTGGGAGAGACGGAGGTGTTCTTGGGAGCCCAGAGGTGTACCTGGGAGGTAAGAGGTGTACCTGGGAGGTCAGGTGTAACTGGGAGGTCAGGGGTGTAACTGGGAGTGTCTGGAGGTGCAACTGGGAGTGTCGGAGTGTAACTGGGAGTGTTCGAGGTGTACCGAGAGCATCAGAGGTGTACCTGGGAGCATCAGATGTTTACCTGGGAGGTCAGAGGTGTAACTGGGAGAAGTCAGGGGTGTAACTGGGAGTGTCGGAGGTAACTGGGAGGCCAGAGGTGTACCTGGGAGTATCAGGAGGTGATACCTGGGAGCATGGTGAACCAGGGAGAGACAAAGGAGTACCTGGGAGGTCAGAGGTGTACCTGGGAGTATCAGAGGTGTACCTGGGAGTATCGAAGGTGTTCCTGGGAGTAACAGAGGTGAACCAGAGGTCAGAGGAGCAATGGGAGTGTCAGGAGGGTACCTGGGAGTGTCGGAGGTGTACCTGGGAGTGTCTGAGGTGTACCTGGAAGTGTCTGAGGTTTACCTGGAAGTGTCTGAGGTTTACATGGAGTGCAGAGGTGTACCTGGGAGGTCAGAGGTACACTGGGAATGGGAACGTCAGAGGTGTACCTGGAACGTCAGAGGTGCACCTGGGAGTGTTCGAGGTGTACCTGGGATTGTTAAGAGTTTGGTACCTGGGATTGTCAGGAGTTGTACCTGAAGTGTCAGGAGGTGGGACCTGGGAGTGCCAGGAGGAACACATGGGAGCATCAGAGGTGCACCTGGGAGTGTCAGAGGTGCACCTGGGAGTGTCAGAGGTACCTGGGAGTGCCAGTGGTGTACCTGGGAGTGCCAGTGGTGCACCTGGGAGTGTCTGGAGTTGTACCTGGGAGTGTCAGTGGTACCTGGGAGTGTCAGGAGGTGTACTTGGAGTGACTGAGGTGCACCTGGGGGTGTCAGAGGTGCACCTGGGGGGTGTCAGAGGTGTACCTTGGGGTGCCAGTGGTACCCGGGAGGCCAGGAGGTGTACCAGGGAGGCCAGAGGTGTACCTGGGAGTGGCAGAGGTGAACCAGGAGGTCAGGAGAGCACCTGGGAGTGAGTCAGAGGTGTACCTGGGAGTATCGGAGGTGTTCCTGGGAGTTTCAGAGGTGTACCTGGGAGTGTCAGAAGTGTACCTGGGAGGCCAGGTGCACCTGGGAGTGTAAGGGGTGTAACTGGGAGTGTCAGGGGTGTAACTGGGAGCAAGCCGGATGCGTAACTGGGAGGCCGGAGGTAACTGGGAGTATCTGAGGTGTGTGTACCTGGGGAGTATCAGAGGTGTACCTGGGGAGGTCTGATAAGCCACTGGGAGTGTCAGAGGTGTACCTGGGAGTGGTAGAGGTGTACTTGGTAGTGTCAGTGGTGAACCTGGGAGTGTCATTGGTGTACCTGGGAGTCAGAGAGTACCTGAAGTGTCTGAGGCCTGGGAGTGTCTGAGGCATGGGAGTGTCAGGAGGTGTACCTGGCAGTGTAAGCTGTACCTGGGAGGTTGGGCGGTGTACCTGGGAGGTCAGGAGGAATACCTTTTGGAGTATTAGAGGTGTACCTGGAGTGTGAGAGGTGGTACCTGGGGAGGAAGGTGTACCTGGGAAAGCAGGGGAGGTGTTCCTAGGGAGGTTGGGGAGGTGTACCAGGGAATGTCAGGGTGTACTGGAGTGTCAGAGCCGAACCACGAAGTGTCAGAGGAGCACCTGGGAGGTCGGAGGTGTACCTGGGAGTATCGAAGGTGTACCTGGGAGTGTCTGTAGTACCTGGGAGTGCCGGAGGTTTACCTGGGGGTGTCAAGGGTGTACCTGGGAATGTCAGGTGTACCTGGAGTGTCAGAGGTACCTGGGAGTGTCTGATGTGTACCTGGAAGTGTCAGAGGTGCACCTCGGGAGTGTCTGAGGTGCACATGGAGTGTCAGAGGTGTACCTGGCAGTAAGCTGTACCTGGGAGTGTCGGAGGTGTTCTGAGTGTGTTAGGGGAGGTGTACCTGGGAGCGTCAGAGGTGTACCTGGGAGTGTCAGAGGTACCTGGGAGGCCAGAGGTACCAGGGAATGCCGAGTACCCGGGAGGTCAGAGGTGAACCACAGAGTGTCAGGAGGAGTACCCGGGAAAATAGAGGTGTACCTGGGAGCACGGAGGTGTACCTGGGCAGCATCGAGGTGTACCTTGGAGGTCTGAGGTATACCTGGGAGGCTGTCTGAGGTTTACCTGGGAGGTCAGGGGTGGTGTACCTGGAAGTGTCAGAGGTGTACCTGGGAGATCAGATGTTTACCTGGG
>NW_024747027.1:0-10288 GCF_018991925.1 Homarus americanus
AAAAAAAAATTCGCCTCCGTATGACACACCCTACTGGTCCACGATTTAGTTGACCAGTCTTGCCCTCTCGCCCTCACCTCCTTACCAGTTGAAGGAAACGACCCGAGACAACTTACTGGTCTCTCCAAGCTTTTAGCTCTCACTAACGCAAAAGCTTCTCAATATTCCGTACAGTTGTGGAGAAAATGCTCTTGACACTACTGGCAATATTTGACATCTACACTTGAGGATCTTGTAGGTAAGGATGATATAGATTTCAACGTTATTCATTCAGACTTTTCGTGGTAGTTTTGTATGGTGGTGTTTCTGATATATCTAAAGTGCACGAAACAGGTGACTCAGAGACAGACTTCATAATTTTGAGTCGTTCACTGTCTCTTGTGTAAAAATAAATTCCACTTAAGAACCTCACAAGCAACCAGTTCGCCATGGTGGTCCTACCAGTGTCAACAAACACCCACCAACAGTGATTACTAGATCGAGAGAACTGAAGCTCCTCACCACGACAAGGCAGTTACCAAACATCAGTTCTCTGAATTAAAAACTGCAGTGGGATACAAGGGACCCACTTTTAGGTCTGAGTATGCCACCAACTCAGACGTGTTTTTGTTGAAGGAGTTATCCACCTTTGGCAGTGGAGGTCCATCCTCCTAAAATATTACCTTCCGAACACTTCTGAGGTACATGCTCATATCCATGCCATATTTCAGCCAGAGATAGTGAACATCTATGAGCTAAATCTTAATAGTAACAGTATTGTGACCAAGTCCTAGTTTGCTGATCTTGACTGACTTTCTACCTCATTTACACACAGCTGAAGGGTCTCAATAGTTTCTCTTACAACACAACATATTTATCGTTTGTCACTCCTGATCTGTTTGTTTTTTTGTTTCTTTATTTTCAACAATAACACGTGCTTAATATAATATGCAAGTACAGTAGCCACTAGGAAACCAACATGGTATACATGCATTGAAGTTAATTGTATACGGTAATTTAATTTGCTATGTTATTCTGAATTCTAGTCTAGTTTAGTTTAAATTATATTCTTGAACGGGAAGACATAAACAGATTATTGATGCTGAAGTCTGGCCCCAGTAACCATAAGAGCCACGAGTCTTGTGTCCTGGTGTCACTTTGACGTGTGTGTAAAGCATTTATATATTATATACACAGTAATATCATAAATATATTTGTTTCCAATATACGAACTAAAAATAGTTTTTCAGTATTATTGCAAGTGAACGTTTGGGTCACATGGTATTTAAAACTGTATATATACCTGCAACATTGCGCCAGGGAAAGTTATTATCACTATCACCGTTTCTGTAATGTAATAATAACAGTCATGGTTACTGCCGCTCATAGTTGGGTTATAACCGAGGCACAGGAGGAGGTATAACGGGTCACATGAAGGGGTATAACCCGATACAGGAGGGGGTATAACGGGTCACATGAGGGGGTATAACCGGACACAGGAAGAGGTATAACGGGTCACAAGAAGGGTATAACCGGACACTGAAGATGGATTAACCGACGTCACAGGAGGAAACTAATATCACCAAGGCGGAGGTTCTGGGGCACCACGTTAGACCTCCGCTCCAGCTGCAGGCTCGTGTCTACGCTAACCTGTCTAGAAACTGCACCAGTATAGGGTGAGTTACTCCTGGGGCACAACACCGGGCGGAACTGGGTTAATGTATTCTTAAAAAACGCCTCACATTGACAGCAACTCTTAATTATGATATAACTTGCCAATTTAGTCCGAATTATTCTTAGTTTTTTATTTCGATTGTATCTATGATCACAATTTATATATGGCATCCCCTTGACCTTCAACTGATCTTCACCAAAAACACGGACGCCTACATGACATTTCCCCAAAATCCCACCCCAAAAGTTTAAGTTCAATCATTTTAAACATTTAGTAGTCCATTTTCAATTATAAACGTAAACAAACAAAATCACACAATTATCAGATCAAAATTGTTGCCGAGTTACTCTAAATAACATGCATACATGCTCAACCAATCAATAAACTCTGGGTATTATGACAAATACAATGATAATTTTAGTAATATATACCAAACAAGCTTATACTATGAACGCACCCACGCTATGTGCGAAAGTAAAATAATACCCCAAAACCATCGAAAAACCCTGATTAAATCCTACCCTAACCCCCTAACCCAACATAACGTTGGGAATTTAAAATCCGCAAATTCGCTGGATGACCGAAACGATAATACAGAAGAAAAAAAATAAACGGGGAGGAGGAACGCGAACTTGGCGGTCCAAGATGGCGGTCCGAGCGGAACACACAGTTTTATTCTTAACACGAACAAGGGAAAACAAAAAGGCTAATATTTAACGAGTGTGTTCCAGCCTTAACACCAAGTTGAGGAAATTTTTCCCATTAAAGATACAAGATTTTTTATTGTTCCTTTAAAACACAACAACAGCGTCTTACCTGACTCCTCAAGAAGGCGTTGTGCACCCGGTGTCCTGTCACTTTCCTTCACCGTTAAGACACTTAGTAAACACTTCACCATATGTATCCAACTTTTTCCCAGGAGGTCTTCTGTGTGTGATCACAGCGTGTAAATTCATCATATAACGCGCTGCATTAAATTACCAATACAATTAATAAAGTCACAGAGAGCGGTGAGCGTCCATGCACCGCCCCAAGGTGTCGCGCGGTACTGAGTAGTGTCTCGGTTTAGGGAAAGTAATGTTAAAAATAGTACCACGACTGAACTCCAAGAGTCCAAAACCAATCATTTATTGATGATACGAAGCTACCAAAACTAACCTAACCTTACCCAAATTTCCCAAAGATCATTACGGTATGTTTCGTTACCATACGTTAGCTTCATATCTTCTGCTTTGAGAAAAATTGTGAGATCATCATTCTTGGTTGTGAAATATTTCCAACATTAGTTATCTTTGTTCGAAAGTTCTTTCATCGAATGATTCAATTTGTTTGAAAAAGTTTCGGATGGTCATTGATTCGAAAATCATAGACACTTCAGATCATTAAGGAAAATAAACTTCTCGAATAACAAACTTTCGAAAAATATTTGTTGTGATAACTGATAAGTAGTGAGGAGCCTAGTGAGCAGCCGGCCTTCGACACAAGCTGTGAGTGTTATTTATTAACGTTTAAATGGTTTTTATGAAAGTTCTATTTTATTTATTATGTTTTTAACTTGCAATATTTTATTTTAGTCCTTTAAACATTAAATTTAATTCGGCGAAATACAACCTACGCTCTTGCGTCGCCAGGGATGTAATTACCACAATCAATCAGCCTAGTGTCTCTTAAGAGGTGGCCAACCTTACCACACAAACCATTAAGTTCCTCTCTCGGTATTTGAAAGAGAAGTGATTGTCATATGTAGCGAGAGTTTTCAGCATTATTTGTATGTGTTACAAAACACCAATGTAACTTACGGGACTAACTGTTGATACTGTTATAATGAGACTATGATTGGGATACAAATATTACTGAAAATTATGGACAAATTATTATTTTTTCATTGTATAAAAATTTTGCTTCAAGGTTATGATGACCTTTAAATTTGTATAAGATTAAATTATCTGTTCTATTGATGTAGTACAGCGTTCATGTCAAAATGAACTATTTTATTGGTGTAAATAATTCATGTGTTCTTATAATATTTATAACTTTTTGTAAGTCCCAGAAAGGGATGGTATAGGTGAGGGTGGGAGTAGTATACTGCATAATCCTTTTGATGTAATAGTTTTATTGTCTATAAAATATTTCAATTTCAATTTCAGTATTTGAACGCCCGAGAAGGTCCTTGGTGAGGCATTCATGAACACATTGTACTTTGCAAGTTTGTATATAATAAAAGACGTCTGTGGTTATTGTCGGTTTACATAAGCTGGAGGTGACTGTGGCTTAAGCCTGAGTGTACTGGTCAGGTGAGACCTATTTGTAAACGCCACACACCTTGATCCGGGCGATTAATGGCCGTTACACCCTCTGGCCCCCACACACCCTCTGGCTCCCACACACCCTCTGGCTCCCACACATCCTCTGGCCCTTACAAATGATATGGCCTCACACATCCTGTGGCCTTCTCACACTCCATGGCCCTCACACAATCTGTGGTCCTCACACAATCTGTAGCCCTCACACACACTGTAGTCCTCACATACCCTGTAACCCTTACACAAATATGGCACTCACACACCCTGTGGCCCTGACACATGTTGTGACCCTCACACACCCTGTGGCCCTCACACAATCTGTTGCCTTCACACACCCTGTGGCCCTCACACAATTTGTTGCCTTCGCACACCCTGTGACCTTCACACGCCCTGCGACCTTCACACACCCTGTGACAATCACACACCCTCTGGCCCTCAATCACCCTGTAAACTTGGCACAACCTGTGGCCCACACATATCCTGTGGCCCTCACACACCCTGTGGGCCTAACATGCACTCTGGCCCTTAGACACCCTATGGCCCTTACACACCCTATAGCCCTCACATATCCTCTGGCCCTCACATACCCTGTTGCCTTCACATACCCTGTGGCCCTCTCACAACCCGTGGCCCTCACACACGCTGTGACCTTAGCACACCCTGTGGCCCTCACAAACCCTGTTGCCTTCACATACCCTGTGGCCTTCACACACCCTGTGGCCCTCACATACCCTGTGGCCCTCACGCACCCTGTTGGCTTCTCATACTCTCTGGACCTGGCCCTTAGACACTCTATGGCCCTTACACACCCTGTGTCCCTCACATATCCTCTGGCTCCTCACACACCGTGTGGCCCTCACACACTCTTTGGCCCTCACACACCCTGTGGCCTTCACACACCCTGTGGCGCTTACACACCCTATATGGCCCTCACACACCCTGTGGTCCTCGCACACCCGGTGGCCCTCACACACCCAGATGCCTTCACACACCCTGTGGGCCTCACATAACCCTATGGGCCTCACATAACCCTATGGGCCTCACATAACCCTGTGGGCCTCACATAACCCTGTGGGCCTCACACACCCTGTGGGCCTCACATAACCCTATGGGCCTCACATAACCCTATGGGCCTCACATAACCCTGTGGACCTCACATAACCCTCTGGTCCTCACACACAGCCGGTGGTCCTCACGCATCCGGTGTCTCTCACATACCCGGTGGCCCTCTAACACCTGGTGGCCCTCACACAGGATGTGTAAGGGCCACAGGGTGTATGAGTGTTAGTGTGTATGAGGTGCCACACAGAGCGCGTGGGGCTATAGGGTGTGCGAGGGCCACAGGGTGTCTAAGGGCCACAGAGTGTGTGAGGGTCACAGGGTGTGTGAAGGCATCCGGGTGTGATCCACAGGAAAAGGTCCGCTCAAGACTTTGCTATGAGCGTATGGGGGGGGGAGGGGGAGGTGTATGTATATTATGTATGTTGTATGTATACCATATATGTACTCTATATATATACATTACTTTTCTAGTCAGTAGCGTGTGGCAAAGCCCCTGTTTCATGTCACCACACGCTAAAGCCCCGTACACACGATCGAACAGCGCCCGGCGGACTTTGCCCGTTTACCTGGCAAAGTCTGTGTGTCGTCGTACACACAGAGGTGCTGGTTGGCAGCAGTCACACTCTGCCGCTGGTAGCTAGTAGGTGGTCGGCAGTAGCTGCTGCGGTACGATCACCATGGTGTGTCGCAGGACAGTTAAATCGAAGACTATAGCCCTGTGTATAATAATTGCTACAGTGTGCAAAAAGAAGAAAAAACAGAAAATGGAATGGTGCAAGGAATGGTTATCTCAACGAAAAGTTAAGGGAAGTCATGCCGCGATTTTACGTGAACTTCAAGGTGAACATGAGAAAGACTTCACTAACTACATGAGAATGGACCCGGCAGCAAACGGTCAAACCACCAGGCGGACGGCCTTATCTGGCGATTTCGCT
Source organism: Homarus americanus (assembly GCF_018991925.1). Taxonomy (NCBI): domain Eukaryota; kingdom Metazoa; phylum Arthropoda; class Malacostraca; order Decapoda; family Nephropidae; genus Homarus; species Homarus americanus. The sequence goes on from NW_024747027.1 coordinate 5,955, forward strand.
TGACCACGGGCACTCCGTTGGTTTGCCCGTCAATTTTGCCAGAACAACAGGCATTAAGCGAGTACCCGTCAGGCAGTGCTCGATCGTGTGGACGGGGCTTTAGATAAATGTGCCTGGCGATACCTGGAAGCTGCTAATGTACCACTTACCACATGTCGCCTGAGAGGTCAGAGAGAGGTCAGTTGACCCCTATAGGAGTGTAAGGACTACTTGGGCTTGTAAGCTCACCCTTGTATATTTCCGTTGAATAGAACCTACAGAACTCTACAGGTGTTTATGTTCGCTCCTGTAGTTAGAACCAAGTACCCCGAACATCTCCAAGTGTGTAATTTTGTTTGAAGGAATTTTAGCTGAAGTGAAATTGCCAGAGTTTATCTGAAGCACTGTTCAGGGCCGGATTCAGGAGTGGGCAAAGTGGGCAGCTGCCCAGGGGCCTCCACAATCTGGGGGCCTCCACATATTACAATATTTTATTTATTTGTTATTCATTTGGATTATTTTTATTTTCATTCTTTAAAATTCATGTTTATCCATTCCATCACGTAAAACTATGTTCAGCAAGAAGCGTGATAGAAATTAGGCTAGCTACTCCTTAAAATTCATGAATACCCTACCTGGTTTTCCTATGAACCGTATATATTTTAATGAATGCTATTGTTTGTGTTGCTAACAATATACCGTATTTAGAATTCCACAAACATATATTGATTAAAAATGAACTGCATGGAATAACGAAATTGAGATTAAAAAAAAAACAAATAAAATATTTTTTTCATTATCACTTCCATTACGAATACCATCAGGGCGCTGTGTGTGTTGACAGTCGGTCGGAGGGGTTGGGTCGTGTAGTATCTGCACATCGGTTGTCATGTGTCCGTCGATTAAAGAGGATACTTGCGTCACCCGTGAACTTCCCTCTATTCCTTCCTTCATCACCATCATATAAAATCATACTCGCTTCCCCCTCCCCCAAAAAAAATATTCACCCCAACTTAAAAATTCACGTTTCCTGGCCACTGAGATCACCTACCCTGACCTTACCTTTACTTTGACCTGACCTGACCTCTCCCGAATGATGCCTTATACCTTATACCCAAACGATATATACCCACACACCAAATGATACTCGAAGAGACTGACTATAATGTGTGTGTGTGGATATTAATCTGTTATCATTCAATCAAAAGTTTATAAGGTTTTACAAAGTTGTTTTCATTTTAATGTGGACTGGAGACCTTGTATAATATAAGTTGACTAATACTATACTTATGAGTGGGAGTAAACACTAATTCACATCTCTCTCTCTCTCTCTCTCTCTCTCTCTCTCTCTCTCTCTCCCATAATATCAACAGTGAGTAAATATAAATAACCACACGATTTTACAGAATAGGGATATATATGTGTTAGAGAGAGAGAGAGAGAGAGAGAGAGAGAGAGATAAACTAACCATGGGATCTGATCTATCACTCATTTGAACCTAACCTAACCTAACCTCAACTATGCTTACAGAACCATTCCCCTCCGTTCCCCCCCCCCTCGGCCCCCCAGCCCTTGACTGTAGGAGGAATGGGCGAGATAGGGCAGGAAAGGTCAACTGGGTGAGTATACACAAGGTCAACAGAGGTCAGGAGCCAAGAGGTACAGATCTCCGTGGGTCATGGTGGTCATACTATATAACTGTACTGTAGAAGGTATTGTTTCTCTCTCTCTCTCTCTCTCTCTCTCTCAGATAACCCCCAAGTTTGTTATGACTCTTCCTGGACAGTGTATTTTTATCTTCAAATAGGATATGTTATCGTGTATCTCTTGTTAGAACGAGGGAACAAATAATTTATTGAATAATGGCAGGTTGAGGGAGAGGGCGATGTACTGTACAGAACTAAACAAATAATTTTTTGGAAATACATTGTTTTTAACATTCAGTTCCATAATATTCTGACTTGTACTGTTTAACTATAATCTGCCTACGCTACCGTTCACGGGATGAATATGGGTGCACAATAAACTAGCCGCTGTATGTGGCAAAATTCAAAAGCGGATCCCCGCCTTTTTTATTACATACTAGGAAACATCTCACACTCACACACACACGTATAGATGATCAGTAAGGAGGAGCCTCGACCTGAGCCCTGACAGAACGTTACAGGTTTACTATTTCGTCAGGCCGCGGTTAGGAAGTATATGAGAGTGATTTTGGAAGTTATATTTATGTTCCATATAACATATTTATGGTTTGTGTGTGTGTGTGTGTGTGTGTGTGTGTGTGTGTGTGTGTGTGTGTGTGTGTGTGTCTCTCTGTCTGTCTGTCTGTCTGTAATTATGTTAGCTTATGTTTGGTTAGTTATTAGTTGGAGTAAGTTGTCGTGGAGATTTTTCAGGTTAGGTTAGATTAGATGAGGTTAGGTTGTGTTAGATTAGGTTAGTTGTTAGTTGGAGTAAGCTGGAGTTAAGATTCTTCTGGATATACAAAACATTAAAGTTATTATCCAGCGTAATCCTCCCACACACCCCAGCAAAATGATTCACAATGGAGACTGATTAATGAATGCTTGTGTTGTGATAATAATTCCTCTTATTGATTAACGAACTTTAAATAAAATGGAACAAGGTTGAGTGATGGTTGTTGAACTGATATAGAAATGTTAAGTGGTAGTAGATATAGTGTAAAATAAGTCATTGAGTGATACTGTAGTTGTGTAATACCCAAGTTTGGTTCACTTGTATGTTACTGAGGAAATTATTCAATCAGGATTTTTTTACAAGGATGATTGGTGTACCTGAAGTTGATGATCGTTTTTTTCTTTTTCTTTTTTTATTATTATAATGGTTGCCCCTCCTGTAATGAGAATGGCCAGGCCCAAGGGCCACCTAGGCGTGAATTTGTTTAAGGTGTTGAAGCTGTCGCCAACACAACAACCACACCCTGAGTTAATGAGCTGAGTGACCCAGTGTCAAGGAATAGTCCGTGGCCAACTGCACTGGTTAACCATTACCCCGTAACACGACGCGCGAATCGATTAACATCCAGGTCCCCAATTTCTGTTGGGTAGATAGAGGTAAATGACGCAAAGGAACTTGCTCATGGTCTCACCCTGCCCGGAAATGGAACCCGGGTTCATTCGCTTGCGAGGCGAGCAAGCTGACAATTACACCGTGTGTCGCCAACGTACACACACACACACACACACACACACACACACACACACACACACACACATACACATACACACACACACACACGTCTCCTGAAGTAGATATGAGAGAGAGAGAGATCTAAGCAGCTTATTATCATCCTACACCAACAGGAAGCGACAGACAGACAGACAGACAGACACGTCACAACCACCAAGTTTTTCTCAAATTAACATAATCTCTTGTCGTCGTGTCCGTGTGGCTGTCGTGTTTGTCAATCCGTCAATTTCTCTTCTTTCTTCTCTCATGATTATTTCTTCTTTTATTTAATTTTTTTTGTTGATTTTCGTCTTCATTTCTTCATTTAAAATTTTCGTGATTTCTTTCCTTCCCTCTATCCTTCTTTCTTTCCTTCCCTCTATCCTTCTTTCTTTCCTCGCCATCCTCTTTATTTTCACCCTTCCATCATCTTTATCAGTTTTTCAATTTTCCCTGTCTCCTTCCTCCCTTCCTTTTCCTATTCTCATCTTTCCTTCAACCTTCCCTCCTTCATAATTCCTCTCCATCTCTCCCTCTATTCCTTCCTTCATCACCATCATATAAAATCATACTCGCTTCCCCCCTCCCTCCTCCCCCCCCAAAAAAAAATATTCATCCCAACTTAAAAATTCACGTTTCCTGGCCACTGAGATCACCTACCCTGACCTTACCTTTACTTTGACCTGACCTGACCTCTCCCGAATGATGCCTTATACCTTATACCCAAACGATATATACCCATACACCAAATGAAACTCGAAGAGACTGACTATAATGTGTGTGTGTGGATATTAATCTGTTATCATTCAATCAAAAGTTTATAAGGTTTTACAAAGTTGTTTTCATTTTAATGTGGACTGGAGACCCTGTATAATATAAGTTGACTAATACTACTGTATACTTATGAGTGGGAGTAAACACTAATTCACATTTCTCTCTCTCTCTCTCTCTCTCTCTCTCTCTCTCTCTCTCTCTCTCTCTCTCCAGTCTATTTCCCTCGTCTACTCTCTCAATAATATCTTTCTCTCAATCTACATCTCTCTCTCTCTCTTTCTCTCTCCCAGAATATCAACAGTGAGTAAATATAAATAACCACACGATTTTACAGAATAGGGATATATATGTGTTAGAGAGAGAGAGAGAGAGAGAGAGAGAGATAAACT
>NW_024747028.1:0-8025 GCF_018991925.1 Homarus americanus
AAAATTGTAAGTCTATAGCCTGAAAGGATTTTTGGCCAAAAATACTCTTTCTCTCTGAACTAAAATTTAATGTGCCTAACTATTTAAGTACATCCAGAATAATACACAAGCACCAAGAAATGACCCCGAAAACCCATAAGTGGCGAGTAATTAGCATTGCAAAAGTAATTAAAATATTCTAAAAATCATTTGAACATTTTCTAAAAGCCATTTGAACAAGTTATAATCAAGATATCAAATTTTGGTTAACAGATCCTTAAGCAGCACATTCAGGAGTACCTATACTGAAATTTTGAACAAAATCCATTTTTTGGCAGAAAATGACAAATATTGTAAGTCTATAGCCTTAAAGGATTTTTGGCCAAAAATACTTTTTCTCTCTGAACTAAAATTTAATGTGCCTAACTATTTAAGTACATCCAGAATAATACACAAGCACCAAGAAATGACCTCGAAAACCCATAAGTGGCGAGTAATTAGCATTGCAAAAGTAATTAAAATATTCTAAAAATCATTTGAACATTTTCTAAAAGCCATTTGAACAAGTTATAATCAAGATATCAAATTTTGGTTAACAGATCCTTAAGCAGCACATTCAGGAGTACCTATACTGAAATTTTGAACAAAATCCATTTTTGGGCCGAAATGACCAAAATTGTAAGTCTGAAGCCTTAAAGGATTTTTGGCTAAAAATACGTTTTCTCTTTGAACTAAAATTTAATGTGCCTAACTATTTAAGTACATCCAGAATAATACACAAGCACCAAGAAATGACCTCGAAAACCCATAAGTGGCGAGTAATTAGCATTGCAAAAGTAATTAAAATATTCTAAAAATCATTTGAACATTTTCAAAGTTTACGGAATGTCATGACCTCAAGATATCAAATTTTGGTTAACAGATTCTGTTGTTACCATCTAGGAAAGTACCTATATTGAAATTTTTGAACAAATCCATTTTTTGGCAAGAAAATGACAAATATTGTAAGTCTATAGCCTTAAAGGATTTTTTGGCTGTAACATTTTTTCTCTGAACTAAAATTTAATGTGCCTGAATCGCTGAAGCGACATCCAGAATAATACACAAGCACTGTAAGAAATGACCCGAAAGTTCAAGTAAGTGGCGAGTAGCCTAGCATTGCAAAAGTAATTAAAATATTCTAAAAATCATTTGAACATTTTCTAAAAGCCATTTGAACAAGTTATAATCAATATATCAAATTTTGGTTAACAGATCCTTAAGCAGCACATTTTGGAGTACCTATACTGAAATTTTGAACAAAATCAATTTTTTGGCCGAAAATGACAAAAATTGTAAGTCTAAAGCCTTAAAGGATTTTTGGCCAAAAATACGTTTTCTCTCTGAACGAAAATTTAATGTGCCTAACTATTTAAGTACATCCAGAATAATACACAAGCACCAAGAAATGACCTCGAAAACCCATAAGTGGCGAGTAATTAGCATTGCAAAAAGTACTAAAATATTCTAAAATCATTTGAACATTTTCTAAAAGCCATTTGAACAAGTTATAATCAAGATATCAAATTTTGGTTAACAGATCCTTAAGCAGCACATTCAGGAGCACCTATACTGAAATTTTGAACAAAATCCATTTTTTGGCCGAAATGACGAAAATTGTAAGTCTATAGCCTTAAAAGATTTTTGGCCAAAAATACGTTTTCTCTCTGAACTAAAATTTAATGTGCCTAACTATTTAAGCACATCCAGAATAATACACAAGCACCAGAAATGACCTCGAAAACCCATAAGTGGCGAGTAATTAGCATTGCAAAAGTAATTAAAATATTCTAAAAATCATTTGAACATTTTCTAAAAGCCATTTGAACAAGTTATAATCAAGATATCAAATTTTACACAGATCCTTAAGCAGCACATTCAGGAGTACCTATACTGAAAATTTTGAACAAAAATCCATTTTTGGCCGAAAATGACAAATATTGTAAGTCTATAGCCTTAAAGGATTTTTGGCCAAAAAATACTTTTCTCTCTGAAACGAAAATTTAATGTGCCTAACTATTTAAATACATCCAGAATAATACACAATCACCAAGAAATGACCTCGAAAACCCATAAGTGGCGAGTAATTAGCATTGCAAAAGTAATCAAAATATTTTAAAAATCATTTGAACATTTTCTAAAAGCCATTTGAACAAGTTATAATCAAGATATCAAATTTTGGTTAACAGATCCTTAAGCAGCACATTCAGGAGTACCTATACTGAAATTTTGAACAAAATCCATTTTTTGGCCAAAAATGACAAAAATTGTAAGTCTATTACCTTAAAGGATTTTTGGCCAAAAATACTTTTTCTCTCTGAACTAAAATTTAATGTGCCTAACTATTTAAGTACATCCAGAATAATACACAAGCACCAAGAAATGACCTCGAAAACCCATAAGTGGCGAGTAATTAGCATTGCAAAAGTAATAAAAAAATTCTAAAAATCATTTGAACATTTTCTAAAAGCCATTTGAACAAGTCATAATCAAGATATCAAATTTTGGTTAACAGATCCTTAAGCAGCACATTCAGGAGTACCTATACTGAAATTTTGAACAAAATCCATTTTTTGGCGGAAAATGACAAAAATTGTAAGTCTATTTATTGCCTTAAAGAATTTTTGGCCATAAATACTTTTTCTCTCTGAACTAAAATTTAATGTGCCTAACTATTTAAGTACATCCAGAATAATACACAAGCACCAAGAAATGACCTCGAAAACCCATAAGGGGCGAGTAATTAGCATTGCAAAAGTATTTAAAATATTCTAAAAATCATTTGAACATTTTCTAAAAGCCATTTGAACAAGTCATAATCAAGATATCAAATTTGAAGATAGATCCTGCTGTTACTATCCAGGAGTACCTATACTGAAATTTTGAACAAAATCCATTTTTGGCCGAAAAATGACAAATTGTAGTCTATAGCCCAAAGGATTTTTGCCAAAAATACTTTTTCTCTCTGAACTAAAATTTAATGTGCCTAACTATTTAAGTACATCCAGAATAATACACAAGCACCAAGAAATGACCTCGAAAACCCATAAGTGGCGAGTAATTAGCATTGCAAAAGTAATTAAAATATTCTAAAAAACATTTGAACATTTTCTAAAAGCCATTTGAACAAGTTATAATCAAGATATCAATTTTTGGTTAACAGATCCTTAAGCAGCACATTCAGGAGTACCTATACTGAAATTTTGAACAAAATCCATTTTTTGGCCGAAATGACGAAAATTGTAAGTCTAAAGCCTTAAAGGATTTTGGCCAAAAATACGTTTTCTCTCTGAACTAAAATTTAATAAAGTTTAACTTATTTAAGTACATCCAGAATACACAATTCTAAGAAATGATTCTGAAAACCCATGGTGGCGAGAATAGTATTGGTAAAAAGTAATTAAAATATCTTAAAATCATTTGAACATTTTCTAAAAGCCATTTGAACAAGTTATAATCAAGATATCAAATTTTGGTTAACAGATCCTTAAGCAGCACATTCAGGAGTACCTATACTGAAATTTTGAACAAAATCCATTTTTTGGCCGAAAATGACAAAAATTGTAAGTCTTATGCCTTAAAGGATTTTTGGCCCAAAATACTTTTTCTCTCTGAACTAAAATTTAATGTGCTTAACTATTTAAGTACATTCAGAATAATACACAAGCACCAAGAAATGACCTCGAAAACCCATAAGTGGCGAGTAATTAGCATTGCAAAAGTAATTAAAATATTCTAAAATCATTTGAACATTTTCTAAAAGCCATTTGAACAAGTTATAATCAAGATATCAAATTTTGGTTAACAGATCCTTAAGCAGCACATTCAGGAGTACCTATACTGAAATTTTGAACAAAATCCATTTTTTGGTCGAAATGACAAAAATTGTAAGTCTAAAGCCTTAAAGGATTTTTGGCCAAAAATACGTTTTCTCTCTGAACTAAAATTTAATGTGCCTAATTATTTAAGTACATCCAGAATAATACACAAGCACCAAGAAATGACCTCGAAAACCCATAAGTGGCGAGTAATTAGCATTGCAAAAGTAATTAAAATATTCTAAAATCATTTGAACATTTTCTAAAAGCCATTTGAACAAGTTATAATCAAGATATCAAATTTTGGTTAACAGATCCTTAAGCAGCACATTCAGGAGTACCTATACTGAAATTTTGAACAAAATCCATTTTTTGGCCGAAAATGACAAAATTGTAAGTCTATTGCCTTAAAGGATTTTTGGCCAAAAATACTTTTTCTCTCTGAACTAAAATTTAATGTGCCTAACTATTTAAGTACATCCAGAATAACACACAAGCACCAAGAAATGACCTCGAAAACCCATAAGTGGCGAGTAATTAGCTTGCAAAAGTAATTAAAATATTCTAAAAATCATTTGAACATTTTCTAAAAGCCATTTGGAATGAAGCTCATAATCAAGATATCAAATTTTGGTTAACAGATCTCCAAGGTTATCTAGGAAAAAATTCTATACTTGTACCTTGAACAAAATCCATTTTTTGGCCGAAAATGACAAAAATTGTAAGTCTATAGCCTAAAAGGATTTTTGGCCAAAAATACGTTTTCTCTCTGAACTAAAATTTAATGTGCCTAACTATTTAAGTACATCCAGAATAATACACAAGCACCAAGAAATGACTTCAAAAACCCATAAGTGGCGAGTAATTAGCATTGCAAAAGTAATTAAAATATTCTAAAAATCATTTGAACATTTCAAAAGCCATTTGAACAAGCTATTATCAAGATATCAAATTTGCTTAACAGATCCTGGTTGTTATCATCTAGAGTACCTATACTGGAAATTTGAATGAAAATCCATTTTTGGCCGAAAATGACAAAAAATTGTAGTCTATAGCTCAGCTATTTTTTTGGCCAAAAATATTTTTTCCTCTGAACTAAAATTTAATGTGCCTAACTATTTAAGTACATCCAGAATAATACACAAGCACCAAGAAATGAACTCGAAAACCAATAAGTGGCGAGTAATTAGCATTGCAAAAGTAATTAAAATATTCTAAAAATCATTTGAACATTTTCTAAAAGCCATTTGAACAAGTTACAATCAAGATATCAAATTTTGGTTAACAGATCCTTAAGCAGCACATTCAGGAGTACCTATACTGAAATTTTGAACAAAATCCATTTTTTGGCAGAAAATGACAAAAATTGTAAGTCTAAAGCCTTGTATGATTTTGGCCAAAAATATTTTTCTCGAACTAAAATTTAATGTGCCTAACCACGGCACATCCAGAATAATACACAAGCACCAAGAAATGACCTCGAAAATCTATAAGTGGCGAGTAGTAATTAGCATTGCAAAAGTAATTAAAATATTCAAAATCTTATTTTGAAAACATTTTAAAAGTTTATCAATGTTATAATCAAGATATCAAATTTTGGTTACTGATCCTGTTAATATTCAGGAGTAATTTATACTGAAATTTTGAACAAAATCCATTTGTGGACGAAATGCCAAAAATTTTAAGGTTTACCCCTTACAGAATTTTTGGCCAAAATACTTTTTTTCTCTGAACTAAAATTTAATGTGCCTAACTATTTAAGTACATCCAGAATAATACACAAGCACCAAGAAATGACCTTGAAAACCCATAAGTGGCGAGTAATTAGCATTGCAAAAGTAATTAAAATATTCTAAAAATGATTTGATCATTTTCTAAAAGCCATTTGAACAAGTTATAATCAAGATATCAAATTTTGGTTAACAGATCCTTAAGCAGCACATTCAGGAGTATCTATACTGAAATTTTGAACAAAATCCATTTTTGGGCCGAAATGACAAAAATTGTAAGTCTAAAGCCTTAAAGGATTTTTGGCCAAAAATAATTTTTCTCTCTGAACTAAAATTTAATGTGCCTAACTATTTAAGTACATCCAGAATAATACACAAGTACCAAGAAATGACCTCGAAAACCCATAAGTGGCGAGTAATTAGCATTGCAAAAGTAATTAAAATATTCTAAAAATCATTTGAACATTTTCTAAAAGCCATTTGAACAAGTCATAATCAAGATATCAAATTTTGGTTAACAGATCCTTAAGCAGCACATTCAGGAGTACCTATACTGAAATTTTGAACAAAATCCATTTTTTGGCCGAAAATGACAAATATTGTAAGTCTATAGCCTTAAAGGATTTTTGGCCAAAAATACTTTTTCTCTCTGAACTAAAATTTAATGTGCCTAACTATTTAAGTACATCCAGAATAATACACAAGCACCAAGAAATGACCTCGAAAATCTATATGCTATGGCGAGTAATTAGCATTGCAAAAGTACTGCATTATTTCAAAAACTACTTGGACATTTTTCAAAAAGCCATTTGAACAAGCTCAAGTAATCAAGATATCAAATTTTGCCACAGATCCTTAAGGCACACATTCAGGAGTAATTTATACTGAAATTTTGAATAAAAATCCATTTTTTGGCCGAAATGACGAAAATTGTAAGTCTATAGCCTTAAAGGATTTTTGGCCAAAAATACGTTTTCTCTCTGAACTAAAATTTAATGTGCCTAACTATTTAAGTACACCCAGAATAATACACAAGCACCAAGAAATGACCTCGAAAACCCATAAGTGGCGAGTAATTAGCATTGCAAAAGTAATTAAAATATTCTAAAATCATTTGAACATTTTCTAAAAGCCATTTGAACAAGTTATAATCAAGATATCAAATTTTGGTTAACAGATCCTTAAGCAGCACATTCAGGAGTACCTATACTGAAATTTTGAACAAAATCCATTTTTTGGCCGGAAATGACAAAAATTGTAAGTGTAAAGCCTTAAAGTATTTTTGGCCAAAAATACTTTTTCTCTCTGAACTAAAATTTAATATGCCTAACTATTTAAGTACATACAGAATAATACACAAGCACCAAGAAATGACCTTGAAAACCCATAAGTGGCGAGTAATTAGCATTGCAAAAGTAATTAAAATGTTCTAAAAATCATTTGAACATTTTCTAAAAGCCATTTGAACAAGTTATAATCAAGATATCAAATTTTGGTTAACAGATCCTTAAGCAGCACATTCAGGAGTACCTATACTGAAATTTTGAACAAAATCCATTTTATGGCCGAAATGACAAAAATTGTAAGTCTAAAGCCTAAAAGGATTTTTGGCCAAAAATACTGTTTTTCTCTGAACTAAAATTTAATGTGCCTAACTATTTAAGTACATCCAGAATAATACACAAGCACCAAGAAATGACCTCGAAAACCCATAAGTGGTGAGTAATTAGCATTGCAAAAGTAATTAAAATATTCTAAAAATCATTTGAACATTTTCTAAAAGCCATTTGAACAAGTTATAATCAAGATATCAAATTTTGGTTAACAGATCCTTAAGCAGCACATTCAGGAGTACCTATACTGAAATTTTGAACAAAATCCATTTTTTGGCCGAAATGACGAAAATTGTAAGTCTATAGCCTTAAAGGATTTTTGGCCAAAAATACGTTTTCCCTAACTAAATTTTAATGTGCCCAACTATTTAAGTACATCCAGAATAATACACAAGCACCAAGAAATGACCTCGAAAACCCATAAGTGGCGAGTAATTAACATTGCAAAAGTAATTAAAATATTCTAAAAATCATTTGAACATTTTCAGTGTCATTTGAACAAGTTATAATCAAGGATATCAAATTTTGGTTAACAGATCCTTAAGCAGCACATTCAGGAGTACTTATACTGAAATTTTGAACAAAATCCATTTTTTGGCCGAAATGACGAAAATTGTAAGTCTATAGCCTTAAAGGATTTTTGGCCAAAAATACGTTTTCTCTCTGAACTAAAATTTAATGTGCCTAACTATTTAAGCACATCCAGAATAATACACAAGCACCAAGAAATGACCTCGAAAACCCATAAGTGGCGAGTAATTAGCATTGCAAAAGTAATTAAATATTCTAAAAATCATTTGAACATTTTCTAAAAGCCATTTGAACAAGTTATAATCAAGATATCAA
>NW_024747029.1:0-17184 GCF_018991925.1 Homarus americanus
TAGAGAGAGAGAGGAGGAGAGAGAGGCGCATTGTACCTGGGAAAGCGAGAGAAGGAGAGAGAGAGAGCAAGGCACTACAAGGGCAGAGAGGGAGAGAGCAGGCATCATATGGAAAGCAGAGAGGAGAGAGAGAGCATGGCACTACATGGAAAGAGAGAGAGAGGGAGAGAGAGAGCAAGGCACTATCAGGCGCGCAGAGAGGGAAAGAGAGAGTAAGGGCACTACATGGGAAAGGAGAGAGGGAAAAAGAGAGAGGGCACACATAAAAGAGAGAGAGGAGGAGCAGCCTACAGTGAGAGAGAGAGAGAGGAGAAAGGGTTGGCACTACATGGGGAGAGAGAGAGAGAGAGAGAGAGAGAGAGGGCATCACATGGGAGAGAGAGGAGAGAGGCACCACAAGGGAGAGAGAGGGAGAGAGAGAGGCATCATACAGAGAGAGAGAGGGAGAGAGAGGGGCATTACATGGGAGAGAGAGAGGAGAGAGAGGGCACTACAGCGGAGAGAGAGAGGGAGAGAGGCAAACCGCGCGCGAGAGAGAGAGAGAGAGAGAGAGAGAGAGAGAGGGTACTTCATGGGAAAGAGAGAGAGAGAGGGAGAGAGAGAGAGAGAGAGAGAGAGAGAGAGAGAGAGTGGGTACCACATGGGAGGAGAGAGAGGAAGGCACTACATGGGAGAGAGAGGAGAGAGGCGAGCTAAGAAGGGAGAGAGGGGAGAGAGGAGAGAGAGTGGTATGGGAAAGAGAGAGAGGAGAGAGAGAGAGAGAGAGAGAGAGAGGGGGGGGGTGGGAGAGAGAGAGGGTGGCAATCACATGGGGAGAGAGGGAGAGAGAGAGAGAGAGAGAGAGAGAGAGAGAGAGAGAGAGAGAGAGAGAGAGAGGTACTGCAAGGGGTGAGGGAAGAGAGGCATTGGGTTAAGGGAGAGAGAGAGAGGGAGAGAGGCAGCTGAAGGGAGAGAGAGGGAGGGAGAGAGAAGCACTGACAGGGGAGAGAGAGAGAGAGAGGAGAGAGGAGTGGCACCATGGGAAAGAGAGAGAGAGAGAGAGAGAGAGAGAGAGAGAGGCACTTCGTGAAAGGAGAGAGAGGTGGGAGAGAGAGAGAGAGGAGAGAGAGAGAGGGGAGAGAGAGAGAGAGAGAGAGTGGTACTTGGGTGGTGAAGAGAGAGGGAGGAGAAAAATTGCTAAGCGGGAAAGAGAGAGAGGAGAGAGTCAGTGGTAGACAGAGGAGAGAGAGAGAGAGAGAGAGAGAGAGAGTTAGTGGTACTAAGAAGGAGAGAGAGAGAGAGAGAGTGGTATCAGTGGGAAAGAGAGGGAGGGAGAGAGAGAGAGAGAGAGAGAGAGGTACTTCATGGGAAAGAGAGAGAGGAGAGGAGAAAGTGGCAGTAGCTATATGGGAAAGAGAGAGAGAGAGAGAGTTGGTTTACAAGTGGAAAGAGAGAGAGAGAGAGAGAGAGAGAGAGAGAGAGAGAGAGAGAGGGTACTAATGGGAAAAGAGAGAGAGAGAGAGAGAGAGAGAGAGAGAGAGAGAGAGTGGTACTACATGGGAAAGAGAGAGGGAGAGAGAGAGAGAGGAGAGTGGGAGAGAGAGAGAGAGAGTGAGAAGAGAGAGAGAGAGAGAGGAGAGAGATATACATGGGAAAGAGAGAGAGAGAGAGAGAGAGAGAGAGAGAGAGAGAGAGAGAGAGAGAGAGAGTGGCATTGGGTGAAAGAGAGAGAGAGAGAGTGGAGAATTACATGGGAGAGAGAGAGAGAGTAGTGGTATCAAGGGGGAAAGAGAGAGAGAGAGAGAGAGAGAGAGAGAGAGAGAGAGGATTATGTGGGAAAGAGAGAGAGGAGAGAGAAAGAGTGGGTACTAATGGAAAAGAGAGAGAGGGGAGAGAGAGAGAGAGGTACTACAGGGAAAGAGAGAGAGAGAGAGAGAGAGGGAGGAGTAGAGAGGCACTATATGGGAAGAGAGAGAGTGGGTAATTATTGGAAAGAGAGAGAGAGAGAGAGAGAGAGAGAGAGGTACTACATGGAGGGGGAAGAGAGAGAGAGAGAGAGGGAGAGAGAGAGAGAGAGGGAACATGTGGGGAGAGAGAGAGAGAGAGAGAGGGTCAGATGGGAAAGAGAGAGAGAGGGTAACACAAGGGAGAGAGAGAGAGAGAGAGAGAGAGAGAGAGAGAGAGAGGTGGCACTGCAAGGGAAAGAGAGAGAGAAGGAGAGAGAAAGAGAGAGAGAGAGAGAGAGAGAGAGAGAGCAGGGGTACCACATGGAAAGTAGAGAGAGAGAGAGTGGCACTGCATGGGAGAGAGAGAGAGAGAGAGAGAGAGAGAGAGAGAGAGAGAGACATGTGCAGCACTGCAGCAGGAGGGGTGGGTGAATATGATCAAGGACACCCCTTGCAGTCAACAGGAGGCCACAGTTAAGTTCTTGAGGTCACCACAGCACACTTTGATCAAGACTAGAATCACGACTTACTCTTCCTCCTCCTCTTCATCAATCCCTCCCATCTATGAAAGAACACGTAAGATTACCTCTAACCTTAACACTACCTGTCACGTTAATGAGTTAATCTTCAGGTGCCTTGAAAAGTAATGAAGCGATGAATTTACTTTTAGCTGGTACTTCTCCAACATATCAGAAGAGTCGAGCTTATAACAAACAATAAAATACACTAAAATTCAGTTCTCGTTACACCTTCAATGAACAATCAACTGCAGACAATATCTCAGTACGACCTATCCAGAAATGATAACAGAACAACAACAAATCCAGCACAGTGTAAGAGTGGTGGATTTGACCTTGCCGTGATTTGGACCCTATGCCGGATTTGACCCTTGCCGGATTTGACCCTGCTGGATTTGACTCTGCTGAGCAATCTCTGGGACGCAGCCACAGGGCCAAAGTGGACTGTTTTTGTGTGTGTGTGTAATTTTTTTACGTTTCTAAGCAGCTTTAAAAGATAAATGAAAGAAAGTCTCAAGAATCGGCAAGAGGTGAGGGAGGATGAGAGGGAGGGAGGTGAGGAGGGAGGGAGGATGAGGAGGATGGATGAGGAGGGAGGAGTATTCTCCATGCAAGGCTGCAGGAGGTAGGAGAAAGGGGGAAGGGAGGCAAGGACGGGAAATAGGGAGAAGGTGGGTAAGGAGGAGGGAATAGGAGGAGAGGAAAGTAAGGAGGAGAAAGAAGAGAAGGAAGGAGAAGGAGGAAGAGGAAGAAGGAGGGGGAGAGAGGGAGGACGAGAAAAGATGTAAGGACTAAGATGAAGAAAGGGGACAGAGGAAGAGAGGAAGAAAAAGGAGAGAAGGTAGAGATGGATGAAAACCAGGAAGGGGAGGAGAAGAGAAGGAGAGAGAGAGAGAGAGAGAGAGAGAGAGAGAGAGAGAGAGAGAGAGAGGCCTGGGTGTTTGGGGGTGAGAGAGGGAAGAGGGGAGAGGAGGCTGATCGTGAGAGGGACCATCTGCAGTGGACTTGGTTGGAGATGGAGGCTGAGGCTGAGGTCAACCTCAGGGGGCACTGTGGCTGACCCGCTGTTAGTGGCTCAGTATCGTTTGTTTGTGTTGTTTGTACTGTTTGTATGTTTATTGCTGTTTGAGTTTGTTTATCGTTTTGTATATTGCTGTTTTTTTGTGTGTAATAATTTGTTTGAGTTGTCAATTTGTAGATTAGTGTGTTAATTTGTAGTTATGTACCAATGTGTTCGTGTTGCTTCGTGGGTGTGGGGCAAGGCGGATGCAATATCAGCCTTTGTAAAGAGCCAAAGCTGTTTGGATTTTTCGCCTGTAGCATTACTGTGCCGTTTACGGTGTTTGGTAGTTTTTGTGCTTGTTTTTTTAATGTGTTTTTCCTGGTTTGTATAGGTTTTGTGTTCATTATCGCTGTTATTTCATGGATTTGGAGTAAATTTTGCCATTTGGATATGATTTTATTAATTTTTTGTTATTATAATTTATCAATGATGGACCTAATGCTGTTTTGTTTTTCATTTCTATTTGTTATTTATTTAATTTACTGTTTTATATTTTATCCCATTTTTCTGTTTCTTTTTGTTCGTTTGTTTCTGGGTGAGTCAGTTTGATGGGTAACTTAGATAGAGAAGGTGACCTACATCGGGCTAAGAAAACCTATTCATTTATTCTGTGGTTGAGCGTATTTCCATGTGTGAGCCCGTGCCTGAGTGCTTGTATGCGTTCATGTGAGACCGTTTATGTGTAGAGTTGAAATGTTTACTTCCGTGTGTGTGTTTGTTTGTATGTGAAGGAAAGGTTTATGTTTGTGCTTGTCTACTGTGTTCCTGTTTGCAGTACAGTTACAATCCTTGCAGAAATTCCTATTTGTGTACAAATAAAAAATTTATAAATCTTTTTTATACAGAAAATGAACTTTTGTTATCAATCATTTTTTATATAAAGGTAAAGACATAGAACTTTTACTTATCTCTCTTCTCTCCACATCACTTAACCTCATCTCAAAACATCATCTATTTTCGGTCCGTTACTGCACCATCATCACAACAAGAGACACACTAACCTTCCCAAGAATGTACTTCAGCTCTGTCAGATTTGCTGTCTCCATATCCTCACCTCCCTCACGTTCACTAGGGATACGTTCCTTGATTTAGAGCTTAATTAAGGAGGTATATACTGTACATAAGAGTTAATTGGGGAATGCTATTAAGAGTTAAGGAGACTGTATAGTAAGGCAGTTAAATGGAAACTATATAAGTTGTAAATAGATTTAAGTGATTGTAGGAAAGTATAAGTAAATCATTAATAAAGTCATAAGTAGAATTAAAGTTGAATTATAACAATATTTATAACTGGATAAGTACAGGCTCTGTAAATGTGGTTTGTGAAGTTTATAAGGTAATGTATCAAGTAAAGTGATAAACTAGCAAGTACTTAAAAAAAAATCAATCATGTCTCACTTTTTTCTCCCAAACAAAAAGACAAAATTCAGTGTTTATTTCTGAACAAGAGTAAACTGTATATAGTTTGTTTACACGAGACGTTATGTAAACAAACAATACCCGTGTGTTATCTTGAGTTATCTTATCGGTTGTTTGTTATTATTTCACAAACAGAACATTTAGCTACGTGTAAAATCTAGGTAGAGTAGGACCAGAAAATTTATCTTCAAGGCTATATTTACAAACGCCTAGAACTGGTATTCAAATTTAATAAAGATTTTTCATTTCAGAGTACATGACTATTGAGATTTTCTTCCAAGTTTTAGGATTAACGTATAATATTTTGGTTTTTTTATATTAGTTCCTCTGGTTTTGTGTCCGGTAAAGAATTGTGTGTGTCAGGCCGGGTCACTATTTGTTAACACTTCTTTGTAAAAACATTAAGAAAGGTAATGTGAATGAGTGGCATTATCTATTTTAGGTAATGGTAGTTTAACATTTGCAGTAATTCTATAAAGGAACTCAACAAATGAAGCTCTAAGAATCACATAAGAAAAAACTTAAGTAATGTTTCTACAGTATGAGAGAGAGAGAGAGAGAGGAGAGAGAGAGAGAGAGAGAGAGAGAGAGAGAGAGAGAGAGAGAAAGACATAAACTATTACTCAAGATTCTTTGCTTCTTTAAGGTTGACCTCATTCATCTTTACGATAATCTCCCCAACATGTTACACAACCCAAGACTCACTCTGCAGCCCTCACAATGAAGGCATCCTGGTGACGACATGAACCCACTTACCCGGGCGCCTAGTTTTACGAGTGCTGTGACGGATGCCGACTGTGTTTTGTTTCATGCGGCAACATAATATATCAACTTTTTAAACATACTGTAAGCACACCCGGAAAGTTAAATATATCAAAGGTGGAGAGTCCAGATTTCGTGATGGACTGTTTCTGTTTACTCCACGAACCTAGAAGTTTAACAGAAAGCGACGGATACCAAACGATTATTGTTTCCTCAACGTCATAATGCGTCATCCTTTCGACCTAATTTCAACAGTCAAATTAAACAAACCAACTTCAAATGAAACGGTCCAGTTATCACTATAAACGGCGCTCTAATTGCTACAAGAACCCCAATATCTCCTGTTGGTGAAACAACGACTGATGCCTCTCAGTATTTGTGGCGTCAGAATTGCATCATTCACTGTTATCTGATCTCCGGGACTGCACGAGGTACGGTTGGATGGTAGAACGATCACACACACACACACAATGCCTGATCCGCATTCTTACAGTCCCAAGGGTTTTATTTTCCCCGATATCTGAACACAGTTAACATTCTACACAATCTCAATGTTATCTTCACCACCACCATGAGTCGGTCACACGGGTTAACACAGCTCATCGTCAGGAGGTCCGAGAATTCCACCTCCACATCGTTGCCTAATTGAACCAGATAAACCCTTTCGTAACTTTAGTTCGAAGAAAAATTATCAATGTATATGAGAACCTTGGCGGTGCTGGTCACGTACTGTTGGCGAAGGATGACAAGGGATATAATTTTAGACTATATGGAAAACTAATAACAAATAAAAAAGATAAAGAGAGAGAGAGAGAGAGAGAGAGAGAGAGAGTTACATCTACGATAAAAGAATACTAACCTTACCAACCAGACATCACACAGACTCTCTCTAAAGTTATATATCTTAGACGATTTCTTATATAATACCCTCCCTGTAACACGATTATACGCGACCACGGTGAAGGAAGGATGCTATCGATATGTCTTGTGTCATGAGGGGAGGAATAATCTGGACTGAGAACCCGATTATACTAAGATCGGTGAGACTATTATAGGTGTTGTAGATGTAGGCACCCCAGTTTATTTTCACCTGATGATACAACACCTAAGCGCTACTTACAGGTTAGGGTTAGGTTAAGAGTTAGGTTAGGTAGGGTTAGGCCAGTTAGGTTAGGCTAGGATTAATTGACTTTAGATCAGTTAGTTTGGGTGTTTAATATAATCATATGGGAATAAAACTGGGGTGCCTAATGTTCCCAGAATTTGGAGTTGTTGAGTTGGGTCATTTTTCGTGGAACTTTGGAGGAGGAGGAGGAGGAGAAGGACCCGACCCGCCAGCTGTGTGTAGGTATGAGGATAATCACCTAAACTTAACTGTCAGGTGTGTGTGTGTGTGTCTGCTTGGATACCTTCATACCTATATGTTTTATGTGCTTGTTTAAGTACCCTGTCTACCTGCATACCTACTTGTTCGCTTACAGAGTAGTTTTTTCTTCTCTATGACCGGCAATCTGTGTTTTTTATTCAATTTCTCTGTCTGGTCTATCTCTCGTCTTGTCTTCTTAATCGTTCTGTCTCTCCTTCCGCTAATTAGCTATCTGCTTACCTGCCTAGTTTGGTGTTGTTATAACCTGTGATTCCACTTGCCTGGCCACGAGAGTATATTCTCTCTCTCTCTCTCTCTCTCTCCTCTCTCTCTCTCTCTCTCAGCACACCATCTCCCTTGACCTTCTTCACAACCGGAAACAAACACACACAAACACACACACACAGTTTGTTTAGGTTTTAATCACTCGTGTGTTGCCTTACACAAACAAGTGACTAAGACCTGTTGTTTCCTGAGTTCACACCCAAATGACTCTGAGGAGGACGCTGATGGGGGTGTGTGGTGAAGACAGTTGTGGAGGTGATGAAGGGGGTGGGTTTTTTTAACCTCACCTGCTACTATGAGGTACAGGTGAGGTTGAGCTGTGAGGAGGTGGGGCAATTTAAGGTGATTTTGGGCACACACACACACACACACACACACACACACACACACACACACACCTACAGTATACCTACCCACATATATAAGATGTTCCAGAAAATCCCTGCCCTCCTCCCTCCCTCTCCCTCCCTCTCCCTCCATCCGTCCTCCCTCCCCTCCCTCCCTCCATCCCTCCTGCCCGCCTCCCTCCTCTCCTCCTCCATCCTTTCCTCCTCCGTGCCACATTTCCATTCTTTTCCTCAACAACAACAGACAATTACTCAGCCTCTCGTCTCGTCACCAGTTGGTCATCAAGTCATCATTTCTCCTAAAGTCATTACCATAAGGCGTTAAAGGTCAAGTAATACCGGTGGCATATGTAAGTCAAAGGTCATCATGAGGTCAGAGGTCAAGCGTTACCGTGAGATCACAGGTCACGTGTTACCATGAGGTATTAGGTTAAGCGTTGTCATGAGGTCAGAAGTCAAATGTTACCCAAAACAACACATAAAAAAGGTCATTTCTTACCTTAGTGACCGCAATAAAAATAGGTCGAGAGGTCACACGTTTGCCAATGAAGCCAGGAAACAAGAGGTCAACAAGTCGGCGTTACAGATGATGATGTAAGTTAACAAGAGGTCAAGTCCACTTGAGGTCACATGAACCTCACTAACTGCTTTATAAGACTGGATAGTTAATTGCCCTAATTATAGTGAAGGGTTGTTAGGGTGTAAATATAATGATCACCTGAATTACCACCCCAGCTTATTTCACCTCATGGTTGGGGTAGGGTAGGGTAGGGTAGGGTGGGTTTGGTTAGGTTAGGTTAGGGTAGGGTAGGGTAGGTTTGGTTGGGTTGGGTTAGGGTAGGGTGGGGGTAGGTTTGGTTAGGTTTGGTTAGGTGAGGGTAGGAGTAGGTTTGGTTGGGTTAGGTTAGGTTAGGTTTGGTTAGGTTAGGTTGTACTCTATAACGTATGGTACCTATATATGAAGTATGTATCATACATGTACACCAGAAATATACATTTCTCTCTCTCTCTTTCTCTCTCTCTCTCTCTCTGTGGGCGCCAGTATTAGGCCGACGATAACAGCTGTTGGTTATTTTACTTTTTCTCTAGAACCTTTTTTTTTTGGTGTTCTCTTTTGTTAACTAAATTAAACTCAAACAAAAGAAAAAAAAGAATAATGTAACGTCTCTTTTTTTCCCTAATCCATTTGTTTTTGTTGTTTTAGTTAATATTGTTATTGTTTTAGATAGTTAATTGATATATGCAAATTAGTGGCATTCCTATTATGGTAAAAACTTGTGACATCATCAATAGTAATTTACTCACGGTCATTCACTCTTTTCATTCATTCATCCTGGGGTTTTTTACCTCTCATGTCTCACTGTCATAAATTTATTCATTTATTCATGGTCTATTCACCTTCTCCTCCTCTTCCTCTCCTCCTCCTCCTGTGATGAGTCATAATTACTCATTATTCTCATTTTCCACTTGTCATATCCTTCTGTACTCACTTCATTCATTTTCTCTCCCCATTCATTCATTTTCTCCCCATTCATTCATTTTCCCCATTCATTCATTTTCTCCATTCATTCATTTTCTCCCCATTCATTCACACCCAGAGCGCTACACCCCACCATCCTCACCTCCACCCCCCACCCAACCAACCCCCACCCACCCCATTTACACCCATTCACTGCACAATAAATCGTCGTAGGAGCCCAATCATAACAGAGCTGCACATACCAATAGCCAATCACAACACGGCTGGCTGGACATACCACGTCAAAAGCCAATCACAACACGGCTGGCTGGACATACCCACGTCAAATAGCTAATCACAACACGGCTGGCTGACATACCCACGTCAAATAGCCAATCACAACACGGCTGGCTGGCCATACCCACGTCAAATAGCCAATCACAACACGGCTGGCTGGACATACCCACGTCAAATAGCCAATCACGACACAGGTCTAGGCTAACATCTGATATGAAGGAATCTTGTTTATCCGAATTGAAATGGATCCTTTAGCTAATAATCCTCGTTTATCCGGAATTAAATAGGACTCGGAAAATTACGTTCATCTGAAATATCGAGAAAATATCGTTTTTCTGACCGGAATATGACTGATATTATAGGTCCTTTGAGGTGATGCCCAGATGAGAGAGCCATGTCCGGATAAAAGTCACGGCCGGATAAGAAGGTGTCGCCAGGATAAGAGAGCCATGTCCTGATAAGACGCCCATGTCCGGATAAGAAGGCCACGTCCAATTAATTGAGCCTCTTCCGAATTAGAAACCATCTATCACCACTATTACCACCCCACAACCACCATCTATCACCACTACTACCACCCCACAACCACCATCTATCACCACTATTACCACCCCACAACCACCATCTATCACCACTATTACCACCCACAACCACCATCTATCACCACTACTACCACCCCACAACCACCATCTATCACCACTATTACCACTCTACAACCACCATCTATCACCACTACTACCAATTCCACAACCACCATCTATCACCACTATTACCACCCCACAACCACCATCTATTACCACTATTACCACCCCACAACCACCATCTATCACCACTATTACCACCCCACAACCACCATCTATCACCACTATTACACCCCACAACCACCATCTATCACCACTATTACCACCCCACAACCACCATCTATCACCACTATTACCACCCCACAACCACCATCTATCACCACTATTACCAACCCATAACCACCATCTATCACCACTATTACCAACCCAATAACCACCATCTATCACCACTACTACCACCCACAACCTATTATACCACGAGACCACCATCCCTAAGTAAATTTGTATGATGAACTAAAATAGGACGTGTAATTAAATCTGACGAGGACTCCGCAAACCGCAGGAGATCTACAATTTTTTTCGAATGGTCTGAAAATGGCAGATGAAATTAATGTGGACAAATGTAAAGTACTTTGTATAGGAGATGTAAACAGGGAAACCAGATACCAGATGAACAACGATGTTCTGAGAAATCCGACTGAGAGAAAGATTTAGGAGTAATGATAAGTAGGAATTTTGTCAAGTAAACAATGTGTATTTGCTCGTAACAAGGCTATTAAGCTACTTGTTCAAAGGAGGT
This sequence comes from Homarus americanus, assembly GCF_018991925.1. Lineage (NCBI taxonomy): Eukaryota > Metazoa > Arthropoda > Malacostraca > Decapoda > Nephropidae > Homarus > Homarus americanus. The sequence goes on from NW_024747029.1 coordinate 10,822, forward strand.
AGTTACAACACTAGGAGGTCATCCTAAAACTATATCTTGCGCCTGGTCACCGTATTATAGAATGGATATAGAATCCTTGGAAAGAATTCAGAGGAGAATGACAAGACTAATCCTGCATTAGGAACCTGAGTACAGAGACAGGTTAAAGCATCTTAATTTGCACTTTGAGAGACGTAGAGTGAGGGCGACCTGATAGAGGTGTATATATGGAAGTCAGGTTAAAACAAAGGTGATATAACAAAGGTACTAAACTATCCAACCAGGAGCGAACTCGTAACAATGGTTTTAAATTAGACAAATTTAGATTTAGGCGCGAAATAGGTAAACATTGGTTTGGAAAAGTAGTGATGAATGGAACAAGTTACCAAACATCATCATCAACTCGAACACGCTGATAGCTTCTAACATAGGTTGGATGGTTATATGAGCGATAGGGTTGTGTAACGGGACTGTCCAGTATGAGCCAATAGACCCGCTGCAGTTCCTTCCATTCTTATTATTATCTTATGTTTCACCACCACTATTACCACACCACAACCACCATCCATCACCACCACTACTACCACACCACAACCACCATCCATCACCACTACTACCACACCACAACCACCATCCATCATCACCACTACTACCACACCACAACCACCATCCATCATCACCACTACTACCACACCACAACCACCATCCATCACCACCACCTACTACCACACCACAACCACCATCCATCACCACCACTACTACCACACCACAACCACCATCCATCACCACCACTACTACCACACCACAACCACCATCCATCACCACCACTACTACCACACACAACCACCATCCATCACCACCACTACTACCACACCACAGCCACCATCCATCACCACCACCACTACTACCACACCACAACCACCATCCATCACCACTACTACCACACCACAACCACCATCCATCACCACCACTACTACCACACCACAACCACCATCCATCACCACCACTACTACACCACAACCACCATCCATCACCACTACCACACCACAACCACTACTACCACTACCACACCACAACCACCATCCATCACCACCACTACTACACCACAACCACCATCGATCACCACTACTACTACACCACAACCCCCACTACTACTACCACACCAAAACCCCACTACTACTACCACACCAAAACCACCATCCATCACCACTACTACACCACAACCACCATCCATCACCACTACTACCACACCACAACCACCATCCATCACCACCACTACAAACCACACCTACAACCACCATCCATCACCACCACTACAAACCACACCACAACCATCATCCATCACCTCACCACCACTACCACACCACAACCACCATCCATCACCACTACTACCACACCACAACCACCATCCATCACCACCACTATACTACCACACAACAACCACCATCCATCACCACTACTACTACACCACAACCACCATCCATCACCACTACTACCACACCACAAACTACCATCCATCACCACCACCACTACCACACCACAACCACCATCCATCACCACTACTACCACACCACAACCACCATCCATCACCACCACTACTACCACACCACAACCACCATCCATCACCACCACTACTACCACACCACAACCACCATCCATCACCACTACTACACACCACAACCACCATCCATCACCACTACTACCACACCACAACCACCATCCATCACCATACTACTACCACACCCACAACCACCATCCATCACCACCACTACTACCACACCACAACCACAATCCATCACCACTACTACCACACCACAACCACCATCCATCACCACTCTCCTACCACACCACAACCACCACCACACCACAACCACCATCCATCACCCCCACCTACCACTATTCTACAGCTGGTAGGTCTTCAGTTTTTTCATGTAAATCGTCCCACGCTGTATACATAATGTCAGTTGTGTGCTGATGTTAGTGTAGTAATGTTAGTAGTAGCAACAGTAGTAGTATTGAACATACACTGCACAACATCAATATCAAGTGTCCAAGCTTTGCAATGTATGTTGAAACTCCTATAGAAACCCATTAGACCGCTATATAACAAGGCCCTAAGAGGTGATACCACCATACAGTCAACTGAGGGAACAACGCAGGGGGCCCCTGGTGCCATTGCAATGTACACTACTAGACTATCAGTGCCCAATAAACAATAAAATATGAAACAACTGAGGTCAAGTAAGTGGCGTATGATGACCTTAAAGGAGCAGGAAAAGGAGGACATCAAAAGTGGTGGACCTGACAACACCACATGGTCTAAAAAAAGGTACCACCCAAACGCCAGCAAGTCCTTCCTCATTGTGAAGCCAGAACATTATGAACGGGCAATGGAGGTGTTCGGTGGAAGTGGAGGTAACATATTGAAGGGCGGCCAAAGACACCTAGGAGCAGTAATTGGCATGGATGACTTCAAGACCGAGTATGTACAGGAAAGGAAGGAGGGTGAAGGAAACCAACCTCTGTCTGAGTGTCATGGTTTTAGTATGAATCGGTGGTAGTAGGAGGATTATATTATATAAAGATAATAATGTATTTCTTATTTACCGTAGAGTCCGATACCTTCACACTGATTACTTACAGGAGATTATGGCGTATCTACGTAGTTCACTCCACCACTGACATTCCATGATTTATACTTGATAAATGATGATTTAATGAATTTATTTAATTTCAACATCCATCTGTTATTGGTTATACTATGTCATAACCAATCAGTCATTACTCAATAATAAGATAGGATTACAGATACGGGCAGATAATTGCACTTACATTTATTTGTCAAGCTTCCATACAATGATTTAATAATTTGCATGGATATACGAGTCACTCACGTTCACGCTGTAATAAAATTAATCTTCTAAAAGAGGTAATTATCAACTTGGGAACACGTGTGATTACTCTACTGGGTATGACTTAAGAGCCTAATTCTTCAATTTGATACATTTACTGCCAGCCTGATTGCTTTTGTTAAATCCAGGTTTCATCACAAGAACTTCTTTCCACGGCCATAACAACGAAAAGTACTCTTGTGGGCCACACATTGTCTGCGTCACTGACAGTCACTGTAGACGGTTATCCTGGCAAGGAGAACTGGTAAGGTGACTTGAATTAACCATTTAGGTGCAAAGACCAGCCTGGATTGCTTTTGTCGCAACCAGGCTTCACACGTGATATTTCCACGATAACAAAACCCAGGTTAACACACTTAGTCTCGTGGTCGATCACGGTCACTGTAGACGGGTGTCGCAGGAGAACTCTGTAAGCGAATTAATTAACCATTTACTGTAGGTTTGATAGGCCAGCCTGATTGCTCTTGTCGCAACCAGGCATCCACACGGATATTTCCCGGGATAACAACCCAGGTTAACACGCTTAGTCTCGTGTCGACGACGGTTCACAGGATGGAGTGCGGTGGAGACTCTGTGGTGTGGTGTCTCGCCCCCTTTCAGGAGGGAGAGGATGGAGACGACGTCTTAACTAACCCATGGCTCAGGATACTACTTTGTAAATGAGGTTTTTGGGTGAAGCGATGAAGAGTACAACACTGTTTCACTGCCCATTCCCTAAAGGCTGGCTAACATACACTAATTGAAAAATACATGTCCCAGTTATACTTCTGCCGTATGTCTTATCTAGTAAAATAAACTTTGTTGGTTGCATGGGTGCTTCAACACAACCCATGACACTGAGATTGCTAAACTGAGCCACATGCGGCGTTTGCATTCACCCACGAACCAAGCATTGATGGACTACCTAATGCGAACTATCCTGATATCGACCTCTCCACCTCTGAAAAAGCACTGGCTAGTCACTTTATCCCAGCACTAGTGAAAAGCCCCTTATTTACCCCAGCAGAAAGGTCACCTTGCACTACTAATCGAGACTGGGAGGAATGGGGCTGACTAATCCAGAGGAGCTTGCTGCCACTGAACATCAGAACTCAGTCAAGCTCATAGCAGCCTCTCACTGAGCACATACAGTCTCAGAATTCAGCAAGAGTCAGGTGGATACCAACGAATTAAACAAGATTCGATCTGTCCATTACGACAGAACGACAGCACACCAAAGTGATAAACTGCAACAACTGTTGCAACAAGTGCCAGAGAAATTGAAAAGAAGCTATACTGTAGGAGGTGGGCTTCATCCTTAATAAACATCCTAATAAAAAATAATTCACAGATGCCATTATTCTCTAAGGTACGGTAGGCCAGTGAGGTTTCTCCCAATGCGTGTGTGGCTTCTTATGACATTCACCACGTCATGGTGTGTAAGAAAGGGCTTCATATGCATGAGGCATGACGAGTAGGATCTCACAGAAAATTTACTGAAGGAAATCTGGCACGATGTCACAGTAGAATCCTCCCTCCTGCCATTGGATGGTGTGAACCTTCGTCACAGGATTCAAACACATCCAATGAAGCCCGTGGACGTCAGTGCCTGAAGATTTGGACGCGACATCGAGATTTTTGACATTAGATTTTCGATCATATGTCCGCATGTCACCTTACCCTTAGCTTCCGATGCTGTACACAGGAGAAGCGAGAATGACAAGATCAGGCATATGGGGAGAGAATTTTGAACATTGATCAAGGCAGCTTCACCTCTGGTGTTCAACCTCTGTGGATGGGACCATGCAAGGATGTTTCTATGCCAGACTGCAGAGGTAAGTATCTGAACAGAGCAGCCCAGAAGTTACGTTTCAGCCTGGTTGAGATGTCAACTGTCCTTTTCTCTCCTTAGGTCGGCTTTTGCTCTTCCTTAGGGAACGAGAGCATCGCCTAAAGCCGACAACAGTTGCATATATTGACTATGAGCAACAGTCACTGAGTGTTGCATAGATCTGCGGCTCAACTAACTCAACACAGATAGGATAGCTACTTATGTATTAGGATATTTAATTTTAAGGTGATAAAATGGCGGCGAAGGTGTGGCTATGAGGGAGGCTGGAGGACACGATTGAAAGATGTAGAAGTAGTAGAGTTTGTTTATTATTGTTGTTGTTTATGTTGTTACAAAATTCAACATATTTCATCAGTATATGTAACTGCCAATTCACCCATTCCACTGTTACCCACCCATTCCACTGAGCGTCTACCCATTCCACTGTTACTCCACCCATTCCACTACCACCCACCCATTTCACTGCCACTTATCCATTTCACTGCCACTCACCCATTCCACTGCCACCTATCCATTTAATTGCCACCACCCATTTCACTGCCATCATCCATTTTCACTGCCACCCACCCATTCCACTGCCACCTATCCATTTCAATTGCCACCACCCATTTCCACTGCCACCTATCCATTTCACTGCACCCACCCATTCCACTGACACTATCCATTACCACCCACCCATTCCACTACCACCCACCCATTCCAATGCCACCAACCCATTCCACTGTCACCCACCCATTCACTGCCACCACCCATTCCACTTGCCACCCACCCATTTCATCACCCACCCATTCCACTGCCACCACCCATCCCACTGGCACCACCGTCAGTATCCATCCTCACTCACCCACAAACACTCCTGCACTGGTCAGTATGTTGCTTCTCACAGTGAGAGCTGTTTGTCGAGCACCCTTTACATCCTGGGTACACAACGATTTCAGGAGGATCATGTTCATCTTTGTTTTGGCTTATACCACATGGGTGAGTGTTGGGTACGCTAAGGTTCTTCCTGTCACTATAATACCCAAGACCCTCCACTGATATGTCACCACACACCCCCTCCTCAGTAATTAACTCCAGGTAATCACCCTTGCCCCTGCGCCACCTTCATCCACCACCTGGGCATCCTGCTCATTGCGGGTCCCCATAGAGAGGGCGACCCACGCGCACACCCACCGACACACCTGCATGTCTTCACACTCACTGCTACCACACATAATAGGGACCTCCTCGTCAGATCATAGCCTCAGAACGTTCGAAACCGGGAACAAGGAGGTGCTGCGTCAATCAAACGTTTTCTGATGAGGTGCCCGGGTCGTGTGTGCAGGGCGGTGGCTCAGGTTCATTGCCAAGCTTGGGCTCACTGGTCAGCAGATGGTGGTGACTGGTGGCAGTGGCTCGCCCAACGGCCTGAGAAGGCGCCCAGAACACCACAGCCCGATCCCATGCTACCACCTGTTAATTCATCATCTCTACCTAGCACGCCTCCACCCCTGCCCACGGCCTGCCTGGCACACGCCTCCCTGTCCCTGGGAGGTCGCTGCCCACGCCGCCCTCTGACTCAAGCTGTGAAATGAGTCTGGGGGCCCCCAGGACCTCCTTCACCATGTCAGCAATACGTAATCTAAACGAAGCATTACTGAT